>NW_027038176.1:25000-26882 GCF_034236695.1 Oncorhynchus nerka | reverse complement strand
AAATCCTCTCCCTTTATTCGTCTCTCTCTCTCTCTCTCTCTCTAAATTCCCTCTCCTTTATTGTCTCTCTCTCTCTCATCTCTCTAATTCCTCTCCTTTATTGTCTCTCTCTCTCTAAATCCTCTCCTTTATTGTCTCTCTCTCTTTCCTTCTCCTTTGTTGTCTCTCTCTCTCTCTCTCTCTCTCTCTCTAAATCCTCTCCTTTATTCTCTCTCTAAATCCTCTCCTTTATTCTCTCTCTCTAAATCCTCTCCTTTATTCTCTCTCTCTCTCTCTAAATCCTCTCCTTTATTGTCTCTCTCTCTCTCTAAATCCTCTCCTTTATTGTCTCTCTCTCTCTCTCTCTCTCTCTCTCTCTCTCTCTCTCTAAATCCTCTCCTTTATTCTCTCTCTAAATCCTCTCCTTTATTCTCTCTCTTTAATTCCTCTCCTTTGTCTCTCTCTCTCTCTCTAAATCCTCTCCTTTATTGTCTCTCTCTCTCTCTCTCTCTAATTCCTCTCCTTTATTCTCTCTCTCTCTCTCTCTAAATCCTCTCCTTTATTCTCTCTCTCTCTCTCTCTAAATCCTCTCCTTTATTGTCTCTCTCTCTCTCTCTCTCTAAATCCTCTCCTTTATTGTCTCTCTCTCTCTCTCTCTCTAAATCCTCTCCTTTATTGTCTCTCTCTCTCTCTCTAAATCCTCTCCTTTATTGTCTCTCTCTCTCTCTCTCTAATTCCTCTCTCTCTCTTATTCTCTCTCTCCTTTAGTCCTCTTCTCTCTCTCTCTCTCTCTCTCTCTCTCTCTCTCTCTCTCTAAATCCTCTCCTTTATTCTCTCTCTCTAAATCCTCTCCTTTATTGTCTCTCTCTCTCTCTCTCTCTCTCTCTAATTCCTCTCCTTTATTCTCTCTCTCTCTAATTCCTCTCCTTTATTCTCTCTCTCTCTAAATCCTCTCCTTTATTGTCTCTCTCTCTCTCTAAATCCTCTCCTTTATTCTCTCTCTCTAAATCCTCTCCTTTATTGTCTCTCTCTCTCTCTCTCTCTAAATCCTCTCCTTTATTCTCTCTCTCTCTCTCTCTCTCTCTAATTCCTCTCCTTTATTCTCTCTCTCTAAATCCTCTCCTTTATTGTCTCTCTCTCTCTCTCTCTCTCTAAATCCTCTCCTTTATTGTCTCTCTCTCTCTCTAAATCCTCTCCTTTATTGTCTCTCTCTCTCTCTCTCTCTCTAAATCCTCTCCTTTATTCTCTCTCTCTAAATCCTCTCCTTTATTGTCTCTCTCTCTCTCTCTCTCTCTCTCTCTCTCTCTCTCTCTCTCTCTCTCTCTCTCTCTCTAAATCCTCTCCTTTATTGTCTCTCTCTCTCTCTCTCTCTCTCTCTCTCTCTCTCTCTCTCTAAATCCTCTCCTTTATTCTCTCTCTAAATCCTCTCCCTTTATTCTCTCTCTCTAAATCCTCTCCTTTATTGTCTCTCTCTCTCTCTCTCTCTCTCTCTCTCTCTCTCTCTCTCTCTCTCTAAATCCTCTCCTTTATTGTCTCTCTCTCTCTCTCTCTCTCTCTCTCTCTCTCTCTCTCTCTCTCTCTCTCTCTCTCTCTAAATCCTCTCCTTTATTCTCTCTCTCTAAATCCTCTCCTTTATTCTCTCTCTCTAAATCCTCTCCCTTTAGTTTTCTCTCTAAATCCTCTCCTTTATTCTCTCTCTAAATCCTCTCCTTTATTGTCTCTCTCTCTCTCTCTCTCTCTCTCTCTCTCTCTCTCTCTCTCTCTCTCTCTCTAAATCCTCTCCTTTATTCTCTCTCTAAATCCTCTCCTTTATTCTCTCTCTAAATCCTCTCCTTTATTGTCTCTCTCTCTCTCTCTCTCTCTCTCTCTCTCTCTCTAAATCCTCTCCTTTATTCTCTCTCTA
>NW_027038176.1:0-20000 GCF_034236695.1 Oncorhynchus nerka | reverse complement strand
ACGGGCCGTAGCACAGTGAGTAACACACACACACACACACACACACTACATACTGAGTAACCTACGGGCCGTAGCACAGTGAGTAACACACACACACGCACACACACACACACACACACAGACTACATACTGAGTAACCTACGGGCCGTAGCACAGTGAGTAACACACACACACACACACACACACACACACACACACACACACACAGACTACATACTGAGTAACCTACGGGCCATAGCACAGTGAGTAACACACACACACACACAGACTACATACTGAGTAACCTACGGGCCGTAGCACAGTGAGTAACACACACACACACACACACACACACACACACACACACACACACACACACAGACTACATACTGAGTAACCTACGGGCCGTAGCACAGTGAGTAACACACACACACACACACACACACTACATACTGAGTAACCTACGGGCCGTAGCACAGTGAGTAACACACACACACGCACACACACACACACACACACACACACAGACTACATACTGAGTAACCTACGGGCCGTAGCACAGTGAGTAACACACACACACACACACACACACACACACAGACTACATACTGAGTAACCTACGGGCCATAGCACAGTGAGTAACACACACACACACACAGACTACATACTGAGTAACCTACGGGCCGTAGCACAGTGAGTAACACACACACACACACACACACACACACACACACACAGACTACATACTGAGGTAACCTACGGGCCATAGCACAGTGAGTACACACACACACACACACTACATACTGAGTAACCTACGGGCCATAGCACAGTGAGTAACACACACACACACACACACACACACTACATACTGGAGTAACCTACGGGCCGTAGCACAGTGAGTAACACACACACACACACACACACTACATACTGAGTAACCTACGGGCCATAGCACAGTGAGTAACACACACACACACACACAGACTACATACTGAGTAACCTACGGGCCGTAGCACAGTGAGTAACACACACACACACACACACACAGACTACATACTGAGTAACCTACGGGCCATAGCACAGTGAGTAACACACACACACACACACACAGACTACATACTGAGTAACCTACGGGCCATAGCACAGAACAGACAGACAGACAGACCCACCCACCCACCCACACCCCAATTGAGATGGTTTGGATGAGTTGGACCTCGGTGAAGGAAAAGCAGCCAACAAGTGCTCAGTATATGTGGGAACTCCTTCAAGACTGAGCCTTGTCCTCCCCTGGTGTTAATACCAGACTAAACCATGCTGAGCCTTGTCCTCCCCTGGTATTAATACCAGACTAAACCATGCTGAGCCTTGTCCTCCCCTGGTATTAATACCAGACTAAACCATGCTGAGCCTTGTCCTCCCCTGGTATTAATACCAGACTAAACCATGCTGAGCCTTGTCCTCCCCTGGTGTTAATACCAGACTAAACCATGCTGAGCCTTGTCCTCCCCTGGTATTAATACCAGACTAAACCATGCTGAGCCTGGTATTAATACCAGACTAAACCATGCTGAGCCTTGTCCTCCCCTGGTGTTAATACCAGACTAAACCATGCTGAGCCTTGTCCTCCCCTGGTATTAATACCAGACTAAACCATGCTGAGCCTGGTATTAATACCAGACTAAACCATGCTGAGCCTTGTCCTCCCCTGGTGTTAATACCAGACTAAACCATGCTGAGCCTTGTCCTCCCCTGGTGTTAATACCAGACTAAACCATGCTGAGCCTTGTCCTCTCCTGGTATTAATACCAGACTAAACCATGTTGAGCCTTGTCCTCCCCTGGTGTTAATACCAGACTAAACCATGCTGAGCCTGGTATTAATACCAGACTAAACCATGCTGAGCCTGGTATTAATACCAGACTAAACCATGCTGAGCCTTGTCCTCCCCTGGTGTTAATACCAGACTAAACCATGCTGAGCCTTGTCCTCTCCTGGTATTAATACCAGACTAAACCATGTTGAGCCTTGTCCTCCCCTGGTGTTAATACCAGACTAAACCATGCTGAGCCTTGTCCTCCCCTGGTATTAATATTATAATAACCCCAATGGTTTATATTATAATAACCCCAATGGTTTATATTATAATAACCCCAATGGTTTATATTATAATAACCCCAATGGTTTATATTATAATAACCCAATGGTATTCATCTCTCTCTCTCTCTCTGTCTCTCTCTCTCTCTCTCTCTCTCTCTCTCGTCTCTCTGTCTCTCTCTGTGTCTGTCTTTCTCTCTCTGTCTGTCTCTCTCTCTGTCTCTCTCTGTCTCTTTCTGTCTCTCTCTCCGTCTCTCTCTCTTTCTGTCTCTCTCCATCTCTCTGTCTCTCTCTCTGTCTCTCTCTCTGTCTGTCTCTCTCTTTCTGTCTCTCTCTCTGTCTCTCTCTCTGTCTTTCTCTCTCTGTATCTCTCTCTCTGTATCTCTCTCTCTGTATCTCTCTCTCTGTATCTCTCTCTCTGTATCTCTCTCTCTCTCTCTCTGTCTCTCTCTCTCTCTCTCTCTCTCTCTCTCTCTGTCTCTCTCTGTGTCTGTCTTTCTCTCTCTGTATCTCTCTCTCTCTTTCTCTCTCAGCTGTGTGAACCTGCACAACCAGCAGCATGTCTTGGTGATGTGTGCTGTGGCCTTTTACATGATGGAGAACTACCCTCTGGATGTAGGAGCCGAGTTTACTGCTGGGGTTATACAGGTTAGTACTGTAGTACTGCTGGGGTTATACAGGTTAGTACTGCTGGGGTTATACAGGTTAGTACTGCTGGGGTTATACAGGTTAGTACTGCTGGGGTTATACAGGTTAGTACTGCTGGGGTTATACAGGTTAGTACTGCTGGGGTTATACAGGTTAGTACTGCTGGGGTTATACAGGTTAGTACTGCTGGGGTTATACAGGTTAGTACTGCTGGTGTTATACAGGTTAGTACTGCTGGGGTTATACAGGTTAGTACTGTAGTACTGCTGAGGTTATACAGGTTAGTACTGCTGGGGTTATACAGGTTAGTACTGTAGTACTGCTGGGGTTATACAGGTTAGTACTGTAGTACTGCTGGGGTTATACAGGTTAGTACTGTAGTACTGCTGGGGTTATACAGGTTAGTACTGCTGGGGTTATACAGGTTAGTACTGCTGGGGTTATACAGGTTAGTACTGCTGGGGTTATACAGGTTAGTACTGCTGGGGTTATACAGGTTAGTACTGTAGTACTGCTGGGGTTATACAGGTTAGTACTGCTGGGGTTATACAGGTTAGTACTGCTGGGGTTATACAGGTTAGTACTGCTGGGGTTATACAGGTTAGTACTGCTGGGGTTATACAGGTTAGTACTGTAGTACTGCTGGGGTTATACAGGTTAGTACTGTAGTACTGCTGGGGTTATACAGGTTAGTACTGTAGTACTGCTGGGGTTATACAGGTTAGTACTGTAGTACTGCTGGGGTTATACAGGTTAGTACTGTAGTACTGCTGGGGTTATACAGGTTGAGTACTGGTACTGGGGTTATACAGGTTAGTACTGTAGTACTGCTGGGGTTATACAGGTTAGTACTGCTGGGGTTATACAGGTTAGTACTGCTGGGGTTATACAGGTTAGTACTGCTGGGGTTATGAGTTTATTGCTGTGTGCTGCTGGATTATGTAGGTTAGTACTGTAGTACTGCTGGGGTTATACAGGTTAGTACTGCTGGGGTTATACAGGTTAGTACTGCTGGGGTTAGACAGGTTAGTACTGCTGGGGTTATACAGGTTAGTACTGCTGGGGTTATACAGGTTAGTACTATAGTACTGCTGGGGTTATACAGGTTAGTACTGTAGTACTGCTGGGGTTATACAGGTTAGTACTGCTGGGGTTATACAGGTTAGTACTGTAGTACTGCTGGGGTTATACAGGTTAGTACTGCTGGGGTTATACAGGTTAGTACTGCTGGGGTTATACACAGGTTAGTACTGCTGGGGTTATACAGGTTAGTACTGGGTTATACAGGTTAGTACTGCTGGGGTTATACAGGTTAGTACTGCTGGGGTTATACAGGTTAGTACTGCTGGGGTTATACAGGTTAGTACTGCTGGGGTTATACAGGTTAGTACTGCTGGGGTTATACAGGTTAGTACTGCTGGGGTTATACAGGTTAGTACTGCTGGGGTTATACAGGGTTAGTACTGCTGTACTTAGCTGGGGTTATACAGGTTAGTACTGCTGGGGTTATACAGGTTAGTACTGCTACAGGGTTATACAGGTTAGTACTGCTGGGGTTTATACAGGTTAGTACTGCTGGGGTTATACAGGTTAGTACTGCTGGGGTTATACAGGTTAGTACTGCTGGGGTTATACAGGTTAGTACTGCTGGGGTTATACAGGTTAGTACTGCTGGGGTTATACAGGTTAGTACTGCTGGGGTTATACAGGTTAGTACTGCTGCTGGGGTTATACAGGTTAGTACTGCTGGGGGTTAGTACTGCTGGTTATACAGGTTAGTACTGCTGGGGTTATACAGGTTAATACTGCTGGGGTTATACAGGTTAGTACTGCTGGGGTTATGGTTGAGTACTGCTGGGGTTATACAGGTTACTGTACTGCTGGGGTTATACAGGTTAGTACTGCTGGGGTTATACAGGTTGAGGTACTGTAGTACTGCTGGGGTTATACAGGTTAGTACTGTAGTACTGCTGGGGTTATACAGGTTAGTACTGTAGTACTGCTGGGGTTATACAGGTTAGTACTGCTGGGGTTATACAGGTTAGTACTGCTGGGGTTATACAGGTTAGTACTATGGTACTGCACAGGGTTATACAGGTTAGTACTGTAGTACTGCTGGGGTTATACAGGTTAGTACTGTAGTACTGCTGGGGTTATACAGGTTAGTACTGTAGTACTGCTGGGTTATACAGGTTAGTACTGCTGGGGTTATACAGGTTAGTACTGTAGTACTGCTGGGGTTATACAGGTTAGTACTGCTGGGGGTTATACAGGTTAGTACTGTAGTACTGCTGGGGTTATACAGGTTAGTACTGCTGGGGTTATACAGGTTAGTACTGTAGTACTGCTGGGTTATACAGGTTAGTACTGGGGTTATACAGGTTAGTACTGTAGTACTGCTGGGGGTTATACAGGTTAGTACTGCTGGGTTATACAGGTTAGTACTGCTGGGGTTATACAGGTTAGTACTGCTGGGGTTATACAGGTTAGTACTGTGGGGTTATACTGGTTAGTACTGCTGGGGTTATACAGGTTAGTACTGCTGGGGTTATACAGGTTAGTACTGCTGGGGCTATGTTGTACTGCTGGGGTTATACAGGTTAGTACTGCTGGGGTTATACAGGTTAGTACTGCTGGGGTTATACAGGTTAGTACTGCTGGGGTTAGTTAGTACTGCTGGGGTTATGTAGGTTAGTACTGCTGGGGTTATACAGGTTATACTGTTAGTACTGCTGGGGTTATACAGGTTAGTACTGCTGGGGTTATACAGGTTAGTACTGCTGGGTTATACAGGTTAGTACTGCTGGGGTTATACAGGTTAGTACTGCTGGGGGTTATACAGGTTAGTACTGTAGTACTGCTGGGTTATACAGGTTAGTACTGCTGGGGTTATACAGGTTAGTACTGCTGGGGTTATACAGGTTAGTACTGCTGGGGTTATACAGGTTAGTACTGCTGGGGTTATACAGGTTAGTACTGCTGGGGTTATACAGGTTAGTACTGCTGGGGGTTATACAGGTTAGTACTGCTGAGGTTATACAGGTTAGTACTGCTGGGGTTATACAGGTTAGTACTGCTGGGGGTTATACAGGTTAGTACTGCTGGGGTTATACAGGTTAGTACTGCTGAGGTTATACAGGTTAGTACTGCTGGGGTTATACAGGTTAGTACTGCTGGGGTTATACAGGTTAGTACTGTGAGTACTGCTGGGGTTATACAGTTAGTACTGCTGGGTTAGTTACTGCTGGGGTTATACAGGTTAGTACTGCTGGGGTTATACAGGTTAGTACTGTAGTACTGCTGTGGTTATACAGGTTAGTACTGCTATACAGGTTAGTACTGCTGCTGGGTTATACAGGTTAGTACTGCTGGGGTTATACAGGTTAGTACTGCTGGGGTTATACAGGTTAGTACTGCTGCTGGGGTTATACAGGTTAGTACTGTGGTACTGCTGGGGTTATACAGGTTAGTACTGTGTACTGCTGTGGGTTATACAGGTTAGTTAGTACTGCTGGGGTTATACTGCTGGGGTTATACAGGTTAGTACTGCTGGGGTTATACAGGTTAGTACTGCTGGGGTTATACAGGTTAGTACTGTAGTACTGCTGGGGTTATACAGGTTAGTACTGCTGGGGTTATACAGGTTAGTACTGTAGTACTGCTGGGGTTATACAGGTTAGTACTGCTGGGGTTATACAGGTTAGTACTGCTGGGGTTATACAGGTTAGTACTGCTGGGGTTATACAGGTTAGTACTGTAGTACTGCTGGGGTTATACAGGTTAGTACTGCTGCTGGGGTTATACAGGTTAGTACTGCTGGGGTTATACAGGTTAGTACTGTTAGTACTGCTGGGGTTATACAGGTTAGTACTGCTGGGGTTATACAGGTTAGTACTGTATACAGTACTGCTGGGGTTATACAGGTTAGTACTGCTGGGGTTATACAGGTTAGTACTGTAGTACTGCTGGGGTTATACAGGTTAGTACTGCTGGGGTTATACAGGTTAGTACTGCTGGGGTTATACAGGTTAGTACTGCTGGGGTTATACAGGTTAGTACTGCTAGGCTATACAGGGGTTATGCTGCTGGGGTTATACAGGTTAGTACTGCTGGGGTTATACAGGTTAGTACTGCTGGGGTTATACAGGTTAGTACTGTTGGGGTTATACAGGTTAGTACTGCTGGGGTTATACAGGTTAGTACTGCTGGGGTTATACAGGTTAGTACTGCTGGGGTTATACAGGTTAGTACTGCTGGGGTTATACAGGTTAGTACTGCTGGGGGTTATACAGGTTAGTACTGCTGGGTTATACAGGTTAGTACTGCTGGGGTTATACAGTTTACTGTACTGCTGGGGTTATACAGGTTAGTACTGCTGGGGTTATACATGTTAGTACTGTAGTACTGCTGGGGTTATACAGGTTAGTACTGTAGCTGGGGTTATACAGGTTAGTACTGCTGGGGTTATACAGGTTAGTACTGTAGTACTGCTGGGGTTATACAGGTTAGTACTGCTGGTACTGCAGGTTAGTACTGTTAGTACTGCTGGGGTTATACAGGTTAGTACTTACTGCTGGGGTTATACAGGTTAGTACTGCTGGGGTTATGCAGGTTAGTACTGCTGGGGTTATACAGGTTAGTACTGCTGGGGTTATACGAGTACTGTAGTACTGCTGGGGTTATACAGGTTAGTACTGCTGGGGTTATACAGGTTAGTACTGTAGTACTGCTGGGGTTATACAGGTTAGTACTGCTGGGGTTATACAGGTTAGTACTGCTGCTGGGGTTATACAGGTTAGTACTGCTGGGGTTATACAGGTTAGTACTGCTGGGGTTATACAGGTTAGTACTGCTGGGGTTATACAGGTTAGTACTGCTGCTGGGTTATACAGGTTAGTACTGCTGGGGTTACTGCTGGTTAGTACTTAGTACTGCTGGGGTTATACAGGTTAGTACTGCTGGGGTTATACAGGTTAGTACTGTAGTACTGGGGTTATACAGGTTAGTACTGTAGTACTGCTGGGGTTATACAGGTTAGTACTGCTGGGTTATACAGGTTAGTACTGCTGGGGTTATACCGAGGTTAGTACTGCTGGGGTTATACAGGTTAGTACTGCTGGGGTTATACAGGTTAGTACTGTAGTACTGCTGGGGTTATACAGGTTAGTACTGCTGCTGGGGTTATACAGGTTAGTACTGCTGGGGTTATACAGGTTAGTACTGCTGGGGTTATACAGGTTACTGCTGGGGTTATACAGGTTAGTACTGCTGCTGGGGTTATACAGGTTAGTACTGCTGGGGTTATACAGGTTAGTACTGTAGTACTGCTGGGGTTATACAGGTTAGTACTGCTGGGGTTATACAGGTTAGTACTGTGTAGTACTGCTGGGGTTAGTACTGCTGGGGTTATACAGGTTAGTACTGCTGGGGTTATACAGGTTAGTACTGTAGTACTGCTGGGGTTATACAGGTTAGTACTGTAGTACTGCTGGGGTTATACAGGTTAGTACTGCTGGGGTTATACAGTTAGTTAGTACTGCTGGGGTTATACAGGTTAGTACTGCTGGGGTTATACAGGTTAGTACTGCTGGGGTTATACAGGTTAGTACTGTAGTACTGCTGGGGTTATACAGGTTAGTACTGCTGGGGTTATACAGGTTAGTACTGCTGGGTTATACAGGTTAGTACTGCTTTATAGTTAGTACTGCTGGGGTTATACAGGTTAATTGTTAGTACTGCTGGGGTTATACAGGTTAGTACTGCTGGGGTTACTGCTGCTGGGGTTATACAGGTTAGTACTGCTGCTGGGGTTATACAGGTTAGTACTGCTGGGGTTATACAGGTTAGTACTGCTGGGGTTATACAGGTTAGTACTGCTGAGGTTATACAGGTTAGTACTGCTGGGGGTTATACAGGTTAGTACTGCTGGGGTTATACAGGTTAATTACTGTAGTACTGGGGTTATACAGGTTAGTACTGCTGGGGTTATACAGGTTAGTACTGTAGTACTGCTGGGGGTTATACAGGTTAGTACTGCTGGGGTTATACAGGTTAGTACTGTAGTACTGCTGGGGTTATACAGGTTAGTACTGCTGGGGTTGCAGAGTTAGTACTGCTGGGGCTACTGTAGTACTGCTGGGGTTATACAGGTTAGTACTGCTGGGGTTATACAGGTTAGTACTGCTGGGGCTTATACAGGTTAGTACTGCTGGGGTTATACAGGTTAGTACTGCTGGGGTTATACAGGTTAGTACTGTAGTACTGCTGGGGTTATACAGGTTAGTACTGCTGGGGTTATACAGGTTAGTACTGCTGCTGGGGTTATACAGGTTAGTACTGTAGTACTGCTGGGGTTATACAGGTTAGTACTGCTGGGGTTATACAGGTTAGTACTGCTGGGGTTATACAGGTTAGTACTATAGTACTGCTGGGGTTATACAGGTTAGTACTGTTAGTACTGCTGCTGGGTTATACAGGTTAGTACTGCTACTGCTGGGTTATACAGGTTAGTACTGCTGGGGTTATACAGGTTAGTACTGTAGTACTGCTGGGGTTATACAGGTTAGTACTGTAGTACTGCTGGGGTTATACAGGTTAGTACTGCTGGGGTTATACAGGTTAGTACTGCTGGGGTTATACAGGTTAGTACTGCTGGGGTTATACAGGTTAGTACTGTTGGGGTTATACAGGTTAGTACTGCTGGGGTTATACCGGTTAGTACTGCTGGGGTTATACAGGTTAGTACTGCTGGGGTTATACAGGTTAGTACTGCTGGGGTTATACAGGGTTATACAGGTAGTACTGCTGGGGTTATACAGGTTAGTACTGCTGGGGTTATACAGGTTAGTACTGCTGGGGTTATACAGGTTAGTACTGCTGCTGGGTTAGGTTTAGTACTGCTGGGGTTATACAGGTTAGTACTGCTGGGGTTATACAGGTTAGTACTGCTGGGGTTATACAGGTTACCTGCTGGGGTTATACAGGTTAGTACTGCTGGGGTTATACAGGTTAGTACTGTAGTACTGCTGGGGTTATACAGGTTAGTACTGCTGGGGTTATACAGGTTAGTACTGCTGGGGTTATACAGGTTAGTACTGTAGTACTGCTAGTTATACAGTTAGTACTGCTGGGGTTATACAGGTTAGTACTGCTGGGGTTATACTTAGTACTGCTGGGGTTATACAGGTTAGTACTGCTGGGGTTATACAGGTTAGTACTGTAGTACTGCTGGGGTTATACAGGTTAGTACTGCTGGGGTTATACAGGTTAGTACTGGGGGTTATACAGGTTAGTACTGTACTGCTGGGGTTATACAGGTTAGTACTGCTGGGGTTATACAGGTTAGTACTGTAGTACTGCTGGGGTTATACAGGTTAGTACTGTAGTACTGCTGGGGTTATACAGGTTAGTACTGCTGGGGTTATACAGGTTAGTACTGCTGGGGTTATACAGGTTAGTACTGCTGGGGTTATACAGTACTGCTGGGTTATACAGGTTAGTACTGTAGTACTGCTGGGTTATACAGGTTAGTACTGCTGGGGTTATACTGCTGGGGTTATACAGGTTAGTACTGCTGGGGTTATACAGGTTAGTACTGCTGGGGTTATACAGGTTAGTACTGCTGGGGTTATACAGGTTAGTACTGCTGGGGTTATACAGGTTAGTACTGTAGTACTGCTGGGGTTATACAGGTTAGTACTGTAGTACTGCTGGGGTTATACAGGTTAGTACTGCTGGGGTTATACAGGTTAGTACTGTGGGTTATACAGGTTACTGGGGTTATACAGGTTAGTACTGCTGGGGTTATACAGGTTAGTACTGCTGTAGTACTGCTGGGGTTATACAGGTTAGTACTGCTGGGGTTATACAGGTTTACTGTAGTACTGCTGGGGTTATACAGGTTAGTACTGCTGGGGTTATACAGGTTAGTACTGTAGTACTGCTGGGGTTATACAGGTTAGTACTGCTGGGGTTATACAGGTTAGTACTGCTGGGGTTATACAGGTTAGTACTGCTGCTGGGGTTATACAGGTTAGTACTGTAGGTTACTGCTGGGGTTATACAGGTTAGTACTGCTGGGGTTATACAGGTTAGTACTGTAGTTACTGCTGGGGTTATACAGGTTAGTACTGCTGGGGTTATACAGGTTAGTACTAGTACTGCTGGGGTTATACAGGTTAGTACTGTAGCTGCTGGGGTTATACAGGTTAGTACTGCTGGGGTTATACAGGTTAGTTGTAGTACTGCTGGGGTTATACAGGTTAGTACTGCTGCTGGGGTTATACAGGTTAGTACTGCTGGGGTTATACAGGTTAGTACTTAGTACTGCTGGGGTTATACAGGTTAGTACTGTAGTACTGCTGGGGTTATACAGGTTAGTACTGCTGGGGTTATACAGGTTAGTACTGCTGAGTACTGCTGTGCTTATACAGGTTAGTACTGCTGGGGTTATACAGGTTAGTACTGTAGTACTGCTGGGGTTATACAGGTTAGTACTGCTGGGGTTATACAGGTTAGTACTGTGTACTGCTGGGGTTATACAGGTTAGTACTGCTGGGGTTATACAGGTTAGTACTGCTGGGGTTATACAGGTTAGTACTGCTGGGGTTATACAGGTTAGTACTGCTGGGGTTATACAGGTTAGTACTGCTGGGGTTATACAGGTTACTGCTGGGGTTATACAGGTTAGTACTGCTGGGGTTACTTTGCTTAGTACTGCTGGGGTTATACAGGTTAGTACTGCTGGGGTTATACAGGTTAGTACTGCTGGGGTTATACAGGTTAGTACTGCTGGGGTTATACAGGTTAGTACTGTAGTACTGCTGGGGTTATACAGGTTAGTACTGCTGGGGTTATACAGGTTAGTACTGCTGGGGTTATACAGGTTAGTACTGTAGTACTGCTGGGGTTATACAGGTTAGTACTGCTGGGGTTATACAGGGTTAGTACTGCTGGGGTTATACAGGTTAGTACTGCTGGGGGTTATACAGGTTAGTTAGTACTGCTGGGGTTATACAGGTTAGTACTGCTGGGGTTATACAGGTTAGTACTGCTGGGGTTATACAGGTTAGTACTGTATACAGGTTAGTACTGCTGGGGTTATACAGGTTAGTACTGTAGTACTGCTGGGGTTATACAGGTTAGTACTGCTGGGGTTATACAGGTTAGTACTGCTGGGGTTATACAGGTTAGTACTGCTGGGGTTATACAGGTTAGTACTTAGTACTGGGGGTTATACAGGTTAGTACTGTAGTACTGCTGGGGTTATACAGGTTAGTACTGCTGCTGGGGTTATACAGGTTAGTACTGCTGGGGGTTATACAGGTTAGTACTGCTGGGGTTATACAGGTTAGTACTGGGGTGTACTGCTGGGGTTATACAGGTTAGTACTGCTGGGGTTATACAGGTTAGTACTGCTGGGGTTATACAGGTTAGTACTGCTGGGGTTATACAGGTTAGTACTGTAGTACTGCTGGGGTTATACAGGTTAGTACTGTAGTACTGCTGGGGTTATACAGGTTAGTACTGTAGTACTGCTGGGGTTATACAGGTTAGTACTGCTGGGGTTAGTACTGCTGGGGTTATACAGGTTAGTACTGCTGGGGTTATACAGGTTAGTACTGTAGTACTGCTGGGGTTATACAGGTTAGTACTGCAGTACTGCTGGGGTTATACAGGTTAGTACTGCTGGGGTTATACAGGTTAGTACTGTAGTACTGGGGTTATACAGGTTAGTACTGCTGGGGTTATACAGGTTAGTACTGGGGTTATACAGGTTAGTGCTGGGGTTATACAGGTTAGTACTGCTGGGGTTATACAGGTTAGTACTGCTGGGTACTGCTGATACAGGTTAGTAGTACTGCTGGGGTTATACAGGTTATACTGGTTATACGTTAGTACTGCTGGGGTTATACAGGTTAGTACTGTAGTACTGCTGGGTTATACAGGTTAGTACTGTAGTACTGCTGGGGTTATACAGGTTAGTACTGCTGGGGTTATACAGGTTAGTACTGCTGGGGTTATACAGGTTAGTACTGCTGGGGTTATACAGGTTAGTTAGTACTGCTGGGTTATACAGGTTAGTACTGCTGGGGTTATACAGGTTAGTACTGCTGGGGTTATACAGGTTAGTACTGTAGTACTGCTGGGGTTATACAGGTTAGTACTGCTGGGGTTATACAGGTTAGTTGTAGTACTGCTGGGGTTATACAGGTTAGTACTGCTGGGGTTATACAGGTTAGTACTGCTGCTGGGTTATACAGGTTAGTACTGCTGCTGGGGTTATACAGGTTAGTACTGTAGTACTGCTGGGGTTATACAGGTTAGTACTGCTGGGGTTATACAGGTTAGTACTGCTGGGGTTGGGTTATACAGGTTAGTACTGCTGGGGTTATACAGGTTAGTACTGTAGTACTGCTGGGGTTATACAGGTTAGTACTGCTGGGGTTATACAGGTTAGTACTGCTGGGGTTATTCAGGTTAGTACTGCTGGGGTTATACAGGTTAGTACTGCTGGGGTTATACAGGTTAGTACTGCTGGGGTTATACAGGTTAGTACTGCTGGGGGTTATACAGGTTAGTACTGTAGTACTGCTGGGGTTATACTGGTTAGTACTGCTGGGGTTATACAGGTTAGTACTGCTGGGGTTATACAGGTTAGTACTGCTGGGGTTATACAGGTTAGTACTGCTGCTGGGGTTATACAGGTTAGTACTGCTGCTGGGTTATACAGGTTAGTACTGTAGTACTGCTGGGGTTATACAGGTTAGTACTGTAGTACTGGGTTATACAGGTTAGTACTGTAGTACTGCTGGGGTTATACAGGTTAGTACTGCTGGGGTTATACAGGTTAGTTAGTACTGCTGGGGTTATACAGGTTAGTACTGCTGGGGTTATACAGGTTAGTACTGTAGTACTGCTGGGGTTATACAGGTTAGTACTGCTGGGGTTATACAGGTTAGTACTGCTGGGGTTATACAGGTTAGTACTGCTGGGGTTATACAGGTTAGTACTGCTGGGGTTATACAGGTTAGTACTGCTGCTGGGTTATACAGTTTAGTACTGTAGTACTGCTGGGGTTATACAGGTTAGTACTGTAGTACTGCTGGGGTTATACAGGTTAGTACTGTGCTGGGGTTACTTAGTACTGCTGGGGTTATACAGGTTAGTACTGTAGTACTGCTGGGGTTATACAGGTTAGTACTGCTGGGGTTATGTTATAGGTTACTGTTAGTACTGCTGGGGTTATACAGGTTAGTACTGCTGGGGTTATACAGGTTAGTACTGCTGGGGTTATACAGGTTAGTACTGCTGGGGTTATACAGGTTAGTACTGCTGGGGTTATACAGGTTAGTACTGCTGGGGTTATACAGGTTAGTACTACTGCTGGGGTTATACAGGTTAGTACTGCTGGGGTTATACAGGTTAGTACTGCTGGGGTTATACAGGTTAGTACTGTAGTACTGCTGGGGTTATACAGGTTAGTACTGCTGGGGTTACAGGTTAGTACTGCTGGGGTTATACAGGTTAGTACTGCTGGGGTTATACAGGTTAGTGCTGGGGTTATACAGGTTAGTACTGCTGGGGTTATACAGGTTAGTACTGCTGGGGGTTATACAGGTTAGTTGTTAGTACTGCTGGGGTTATACAGGTTAGTACTGCTGGGGTTATACAGGTTAGTACTGGTAGTACTGCTGGGGGTTATACAGGTTAGTACTGCTGGGGTTATACAGGTTAGTACTGTAGTACTGCTGGGGTTATACAGGTTAGTACTGTAGTACTGCTGGGGTTATACAGGTTAGTACTGTAGTACTGCTGGGGTTATACAGGTTAGTACTGCTGCTGGGGTTATACAGGTTAGTACTGTAGTACTGCTGGGGTTATACAGGTTAGTACTGCTGGGGTTATACAGGTTAGTACTGCTGGGGTTATACAGGTTAGTACTGCTGGGGTTATACAGGTTAGTACTGTAGTACTGCTGGGGTTATACAGGTTAGTACTGCTGGGGTTATACAGGTTAGTACTGTAGTACTGCTGGGGTTATACAGGTTAGTACTGCTGGGGTTATACAGGTTAGTACTGCTGGGGTTATACAGGTTAGTACTGTAGTACTGCTGGGGTTATACAGGTTAGTACTGCTGCTGGTTATACTTAGTACTGCTGGGGTTATACAGGTTAGTACTGCTGGGGTTATACAGGTTAGTACTGCTGGGGTTATACAGGCTAGTACTGTAGTACTGCTGGGTTATACAGGTTAGTACTGTAGTACTGCTGGGGTTATACAGGTTAGTACTGCTGGGGTTATACAGGTTAGTACTGCTAGTACTGCTGGGGTTATACAGGTTAGTACTGCTGGGGTTATACAGGTTAGTACTGCTGGGGTTATACAGGTACTGCTGGGGTTATACAGGTTAGTACTGCTGGGTTATACAGGTTAGTACTGCTGGGGTTATACAGGTTAGTACTGCTGGGGTTATACAGGTTAGTACTGCTGGGGTTATACAGGTTAGTACTGTAGTACTGCTGGGGTTATACAGGTTAGTACTGTAGTACTGCTGGGGTTATACAGGTTAGTACTGCTGGGGTTATACAGGTTAGTACTGCTGGGGTTATACAGGTTAGTACTGCTGGGGTTATACAGGTTAGTACTGCTGGTACTGCTGGGTTATACAGGTTAGTACTGCTGGGGTTATACAGGTTAGTACTGTAGTACTGCTGGGGTTATACAGGTTAGTACTGCTGGGGTTATACAGGTTAGTACTGCTGTAGTACTGCTGGGGTTATACAGGTTACTGTAGTACTGCTGAGGTTATACAGGTTAGTACTGCTGGGGTTATACAGGTTAGTACTGCTGGGGTTATACAGGTTAGTACTGCTGGGGTTATACAGGTTAGTACTGTAGTACTAATCCACCTCTCTCTCCCTTTGCCCCTCCTCCACCTCTCTCCCTCTGCCCCCCTCCACCTCTCTCTCCCCCTGCCCCTCCTCCACCTCCTCCCCCTGCCCCCCCTCCACCTCTCTCTCCCCCTGCCCCCCTCCACCTCTCTCTCCCCCTGCCCCCTCCACCTCTCTCTCCCCTGCCCCCCTCCACCTCTCTCTCTCCCTCTGCCCCCCTCCACCTCTCTCTCCCTCTGCCCCCCTCCACCACTCTCTCTCTCCCTCTGCCCCCCTCCACCTCTCTCTCCCTCTGCCCCCCTCCACCTCTCTCTCCCCCTGCCCCCTCCACCTCTCTCTCCCCTGCCCCCCTCCACCTCTCTCTCCCCTGCCCCCTCCACCTCTCTCTCCCCCTGCCCCCCTCCACCTCTCTCTCCCTCTCCCCCCTCCCGCCCTCTCTCTCCCTCCGCCCCACCTCTCTCCCTCCGCCCCCCTCCACCTCTCTCTGTCTCTGCCCCCCTCCACTCTCTCTGTCTCTGCCCCCCTCCACCTCTCTCTCCCCCTGCCCCACCTCTCTCTGTCTCTGCCTCCACCTCTCTCTGTCTCCCCCCCTCCACCTCTCTCTCCCCCTGCCCCCCTCCACCTCTCTCTGTCCCTCTGCCCCCCTCCACCCCTCTCTCTCCACCTCTCTCCCCCCTCACCTCTCTCTCTCCTCCCCCTCCACCCTCTCTCTCCCTCCGCCCCACCCTCCCACCTCTCTCTCCTGCCCCCTCCACCTCTCTCCCCTGCACCCCTCCATCTCTCTCCCCCTGCCCCCTCCACCCCCTCCATCTCTCTCTTCCCCTGCCCCCTCCACCCCTCCATCTCTCTCTTCCCCTGCCCCCTCCACCCCTCCATCTCTCTCTTCCCCTGCCCCCTCCACCCCCTCCCATCTCTCTCTTCCCCTGCCCCCTCCATATCTCTCTTCCCCTGCCCCCCTCCACCCCCTCCATCTCTCTCTGGCTCTTCCCCTGCCCCCCTCCACCCCCTCCATCTCTCTCTGGCTCTGCCCCCTCCACCTGGCATCTAGCCCCCTCCCCTCTCCACCTGGTTCCGCCCCCTCCACCTCTCTCTGGCTCCGCCCCCCTCCACCTCTCTAGATGTGCGGTGTGATGGTATCAGCCAGTGAAGACTCCACCCCTCAGTGATCTACCACTGTGTGTTGCGTGGTTGGAGCGCCTCCTGCTGTCGGAGCAGCTGTCTCGTATGGACGGAGAGGCACTGGTTAAACTGAGTGTCGACAGGGTTAACATGCCAAGCCCTCACAGAGCCATGTCTGCACTGGGACTCATGCTCACCTGCATGTACACAGGTAACATCTACCTATACCTAGTATCATCTAACTAACGCTAGCTAGCTTAGCCCTGCATGTACACAGGTAACATCTACTATACCTAGTATCATCTAACTAACGCTAGCTAGCTTAGCCCCTGCATGTACAGGTAACATCTACCTATACCTAGTATCATCTAACTAACGCTAGCTAGCTTAGCCCTGCATGTACACAGGTAACATCTACCTATACCTAGTGTCATCTAACTAACGCTAGCTAGCTTAGCCCTGCATGTACACAGGTAACATCTAACTATACCTAGTATCATCTAACTCACGCTAGCTAGCTTTAGCCCTGCATGTACACGGTAACATCTACCTATACCTAGTATCATCTAACTAACGCTAGCTAGCTTAGCTCCTGCATGTACACAGGTAACATCTATCTATACCTAGTATCATCTAATTTAACGCTAGCTAGCTTAGCCTGCATGTACACAGGTAACATCTCTCTATACCTAGTATCATCTAACTAACGCTAGCTAGCTTAGCCCTGCATGTACAGGTAACATCTCTCTCATACCTAGGTAGCCCTGCACATAACTCTCTCTATACCTAGTATCATCTAACTAACGCTAGCTAGCTTAGCCCTGCATGTACACAGGTAACATCTACCTAGTATCATCTAACTAACGCTAGCTAGCTTAGCCCTGCATGTACACAGGTAACATCTACCTAGTATCATCTAACTAATGCTAACTAGCCTAGCCCTGCATATATGTCGTTCCAAGACAACAAACTATTAGCCATTATAACAATGTAGAGGCTATTATATCGCTAACATAACAATGTAGAGGCTATTTTTTTTTTTTTTTTTTTTTACCTTTATTTACCTAGGCAAGTCAGTTAAGAACAAATTCTTATTTTCAATGAAGGCCTAGGAACAGTGGGGTTAACTGGTCTAGGAACAGTGGGTTAACTGCCTTGTTCAGGGGCAGAACGACAGATTTGTACCTTGTCAGCTTGAACTTGCAACCTTCCGGTTACTAGTCCAACGCTCTAACCACTAGGCTACCCTGCCGCCCCACTATCGCTAACATAACAATGTAGAGGCTATCGCTAACATAACAATGTAGAGGCTATCGCTAACATAACAATTTAGAGGCTATAGCTAATATAGCTAACACAATAAAGTAACTAGCTAATGCTAACAATTCTAAGAATCCCCTTTCTTCCCAGGACAGGAAAACAAGATTCCCTCCTATGACCAATTAACTAACCCCAATCGTACAAACTCCTCCCTCACAAACTAGCCTGGGTGTACCAGTCTGTTTAGCTAACATTCCACATTTGCAATGACAGAGTACAAGGTGTGGAATGTTAGCCAGACAGACTGTACCCAGGCTACTCCCAAACCAGCTTTGTCTATGAATAAAAATAACTTTTCCATCAAACAATCGTTTAATCATTTAATAATCACGACGAATCACCCTCTCGCTCCTCCCAGCGTGCGTACCTCAGCGTCGACAGCAGAGTCAGCGTTGGGGTCAGAGGTGATGGGGTCAGAGGCCCAGAGGTCAGGGGTCAGAGGTGACCTCGGGTCCTGTTGCTTTCTCCTCAGGCAAAGGAGAAGGCCAGCCCTGGTCGCCCGGCCGGCGCTGTGCGACCTCAGGGCCCCGACAGCGAGTCTGTCATCGTTGCCATGGAGAGGGTCTCTGTGCTCTTCGACAGGTAGGGTTGTGACGACAACAGTCTACACACACACAGTCTACACACAACACAGTCTACACACAACACAGTCTACACACAACACAGTCTACACACAACACAGTCTACACACAACACAGTCTACACACAACACAGTCTACACACAACACAGTCTACACACACAACCCTATCAGACACACAACTCTGTCAGACACACAACTCTGTCAGACACAACTCTGTCAGACACACCACCCTGTCAGACACCACCCTGTCAGACACACCACCCTGTCAGACACGCCACCCTATCAGACACACCACCCTGTCAGACACACCACCCTGTCAGACACACCACCCTGTCAGACACACCACCCTGTCAGACCCCCCCTGTCAGACACACCACCCTGTCAGACACACCACCCTGTCAGACACACCACCCTGTCAGACACACCACCCTGTCAGACACACAACTCTATCAGACACACCACCCTGTCAGACACCACCCTGTCAGACACACAACTCTATCAGACACACCACCCTGTCAGACACACCCTGTCAACCCCACCCTATCAGACACACAACTCCAGACACACAACTCTATCAGACACACAACTGTCAGACACACAACACACACAACTCTATCAGACACACAACTCTGTCAGACACACAACAACACACAACTCTATCATAACAACTCTATCAGACACACAACTCACACATAACGTTACTGTTATCTGATAAATTAATGTAATGGAAACAGGTTTCTCATATTAACCATTGTAACAGACTGTTATATATCTGGTTTGATGGTTTCTCATATTAACCATAGCAACAGACTGTTATATAGCTGGTTTGATGGTTTACCATAGTAACAGACTGTTATATATCTGGTGTGATGGTTTACCATATTAACCATAGCAACAGACTGTTATATATCTGGTGTGATGGTTTCTCATATTAACCATAGCAACAGACTGTTATATAGCTGGTTTGATGGTTTACCATAGTAACAGACTGTTATATATCTGGTGTGATGGTTTCTCATATTAACCATAGCAACAGACTGTTATATATCTGGTTTGATGGTTTACCATAGTAACAGACTGTTATATATCTGGTGTGATGGTTTACCATATTAACCATAGCAACAGACTGTTATATATCTGGTGTGATGGTTTCTCACCATAGCAACAGACTGTTATATATCTGGTTTGATGGTTTCTCATATTAACCATAGCAACAGACTGTTATATATCTGGTTTGATGGTTTCTCATATTAACCATAGCAACAGACTGTTATATATCTGGTTTGGTGGTTTACCATAGTAACAGACTGTTATATATCTGGTTTGATGGTTTCTCATATTAACCATAGCAACAGACTGTTATAT
>NW_027038175.1:15095-26877 GCF_034236695.1 Oncorhynchus nerka | reverse complement strand
ATGTAACAACCATACCATGTCTGGTTTGGGTAAGATAATGTAACACACCATATCATGTCTGGTTTGGGTAAGATAATGTAACAACCATATCATGTCTGGTTTGGGTAGATAAAACAACCATATCATGTCTGATTTGGGTAAGATATGTAACACAACCACAATCATATCATGTCTGGTTTTGGGTAAGATAATGTAACAACCTGGTTTGGGTAAGATAATTTAACAACGCCATATCATGTCTGGTTTGGGTAAGATAATGTAACACAACCATATCATGTCTGGGTTGGGTAAGATAATGTAACGTAACCATATCATGTCTGGTTTGGGTAAGATAATGTAACACAACCATATCATGTCTGGTTTGGGTAAGATAATGTAACACAACCATATCATGTCTGGTTTGGGTAAGATAATGTAACACAACCACAACCATATCATGTCTGGTTTGGGTAAGATAATGTAACAACCATATCATGTCTGGTTTGGGTAAGATAATATGTCTAGTTTGGGTAAATATTAACAAACCATATCATGTCTGGGTTGGGTAAGATAATGTAACAACCATATCATGTCTGGTTTGGGTAAGATAATGTAACACAACCATATCATGTCTGTTTGGGTAAGATAATGGTTTGTCTGGTTTGGGTAAAATAATGTAACAACCATATCATGTCTGGTTTGGGTAAGATAATGTAACACAACCATATCATGTCTGGTTTAGGTAAGATAATGTAACAACCATGTTTTGGGTAAGATAATGTAACAACCATATCATGTCTGGTTTGGGTAAGATAATGTAACAACCATATCATGTCTGGTTTGGGTAAGATAATGTAACAACCATATCCTGGTTTGGGTAAGATAATGTAACAACATATCATGTCTGGTTTGGGTAAGATAATGTAACACAACCACAACCATATCATGTCTGGTCTAGGTAAGATAATGTAACAACCATGTCATGTCTGGTTTGGAGTAAGATAATGTAACACAACCATATCATGTCTGGTTTGGGTAAGATAATGTAACAACCATATCATGTCTGGTTTGGGTAAGATAATGTAACACACCATATCATGTCTGGGTTGGGTAAAGATAATGCTAGCATGGTTTGTCTGGTTTGGTTAAGATAATGTACCACAACCATACCATGTCTGGTTTGGGTAAGATAATGTAACACAACCACAACCATATCATGTCTGGTTTGGGTAAGATAATGTAACACAACCACAACCATATCAGGTCTGGTTTGGGTAAGATAATGTAACGCAACCATATCATGTCTGGTTTGGGTAAGATAATGTAACGTAACGATATCATGTCTGGTTTGGGTAAGATAGCCATATGTCTAAAGATAATGTAACAACCATATCATGTCTGGTTTGGGTAAGATAATGTAACACAACCATATCATGTCTGGTTTGGGTAAGATAATGTAACGTAACGATATCATGTCTGGTTTGGGTAAGATAATGTAACAACCATATCATGTCTGGGTTGGGTAAGATAATGTAACACAACCATATCATGTCTGGTTTGGGTAAGATATCATGTCTGTAAATAATGTAACAACCATATCATGTCTGGTTTGGGTAAGATAATGTAACACAACCATATCATGTCTGGTTTGGGTAAGATAATGTAACACAACAACGATATCATGTCTGGTTTGGGTAAGATAACCATGTCATGTCTGGTTTTTTGTAAGATAATGTAACAACCATATCATGTCTGGTTTGGGTAAGATAATGTAACAACCATATCATGTCTGGTTTGGGTAAGATAATGTAACAACCATATCATGTCTGGTTTGGGTAAGATAATGTAACACAACCATATCAGGTCTGGTTTGGGCAAGATAATGTAACTGGTCTGATTTTTGTAAGATAATGTAACAACCATATCATGTCTGGTTTGGGTAAGATAATGTAACAACCATAGCCATGTCTGGTTTGGGTAAGATAATGTAACACACCATAACCATAATCTGGTTTGGGTAATAATGTAACAACCATATCATGTCTGGTTTGGGTCTGGTCTGGTTTGGGTAAGATAATGTAACAAACCCATATCATGTCTGGTTTGGGTAAGATAATGTAACAACCATATCATGTCTGGTTTGGGTAAGATAATGTAACACAACCATATCATGTCTGGTTTGGGATAAGATAATGTATATCATGTCTGGTTTTAAACATATCATGTCTGGTTTGGGTAAGATAATGTAACACAACCATATCATGTCTGGTTTGGGTAAGATAATGTAAGGCAACAGCCATATCATGTCTGGTTTGGGTAAGATAATGTAACAGCCATATCATGTCTGGGTTGGGTAAGATAATGTAACAACCATATCATGTCTGGTTTGGGTAAGATAATGTAACACAACCATATCATGTCTGGTTTGGGTAAGATAATGATAATGTAACAAACCATATCATGTCTGGTTTTTAGGTAAGATAATGTAACACAACCATATCATGTCTGGTTTGGGTAAGATAATGTAACGTAACGATATCATGTCTGGTTTGGGTAAGATAATGTAACAACCATATCATGTCTGGGTTGGGTAAGATAATGTAACACAACCATATCATGTCTGGTTTGGGTAAGATAATGTAACGTAACGATATCATGTCTGGTTTGGGTAAGATAATGTAACACAACCATATCATGTCTGGTTTGGGTAAGATAATGTAACAAACCATATCATGTCTGGTTTTGGGTAAGATAATGTAACACAACCATATCATGTCTGGTTTGGGTAAGATAATGTAACACAACCATATCATGTCTGGTTTGGGTAAGATAATGTAACAACCATATCATGTCTGGTTTGGGTAAGATAATGTAACAACCATATCATGTCTGGTTTGGGTAAGATAATGTAACAACCATATCATGTCTGGTTTGGGTAAGATAATGTAACAACCATATCATGTCTGGTTTGGGTAATGTCTGGGTTGGGTATAATGTAACAACCATATCATGTCTGGTTTTGGGTAAGATAATGTAACAACCATATCATGTCTGGTTTGGGTAAGATAATGTAACAACCATATCATGTCTGGTTTGGGTAAGATAATGTAAGTCATGCAAACCATATCATGTCTGGTTTGGGTAAGATAATGTAACAATATCCATATCATGTCTGGTTTGGGTAAGATAATGTAACAACCATATCATGTCTGGTTTGGGTAAGATAATGTAACAACCATATCATGTCTGGTTTGGGTAAGATAATGTAACAACCATATCATGTCTGGTTTGGGTAAGATAATGTAACAACCATATCATGTCTGGTTTGGGTAAGATAATGTAACACAACCATACCATGTCTGGCTTGGGTAAGATAATGTAACACAACCATATCAGGTCTGGTTTGGGTGAATAATGTAACCATATCCTGGTTTGGGTAAGATAATGTAACAACCATATCATGTCTGGTTTGGGTAAGATAATGTAACACAACCATATCATGTCTGGTTTGGGTAAGATAATGTAACACAAACATATCATGTCTGGTTTGGGTAAGATAATGTAACACAACCATATCATGTCTGGTTTGGGTAAGATAATGTAACACAACCATATCATGTCTGGTTTGGGTAAGATAATGTAACGTAACGATATCATGTCTGGTTTGGGTAAGATAATGTAACAACCATATCATGTCTGGTTTGGGTAAGATAATGTAACACAACCATATCATGTCTGGTTTGGGTAAGATAATGTAACAACCATATCATGTCTGGTTTGGGTAAGATAATGTAACACAACCATATCATGTCTGGTTTGGGTAAGATAATGTAACGCAACCATATCATGTCTGGTTTGGGTAAGATAATGTAACAACCATATCATGTCTGGTTTGGGTAAGATAATGTAACAACCATATCATGTCTGGTTTGGGTAAGATAATGTAACAACAACCATATACAACATGTCTGGTTTGGGTAAGATAATGTAACAACCATATCATGTCTGGGTTGGGTTGGGTAAGATAATGTAACATATCATGTCTGGTTTGGGTAAGATAATGTAACAACCATATCATGTCTGGTTTGGGTAAGATAATGTAACACAACCATATCATGTCTGGTTTGGGTAAGATAATGTAACAACAACCATATCATGTCTGGTTTGGGTAAGATAATGTAACAACCATATCATGTCTGGTTTGGGTAAGATAATGTAACAACCATAGCATGTCTGGTTTGGGTAAGATAATGTAACAACCATATCATGTCTGGTTTGGGTAAGATAATGTAACAACCATATCATGTCTGGTTTGGGTAAGATAATGTAACACAACCATATCATGTCTGGTTTGGGTAAGATAATGTAACACAACCATATCATGTCTGGGTTGGGTATAATGTCTGTTTTGGGTAAGATAATGTAACAACCATATCATGTCTGGTTTAGGTAAGATAATGTAACAACCATATCATGTCTGGTTTGGGTAAGATAATGTAACAACCATACCATGTCTGGTTTGGGTAAGATAATGTAACAACCATATCATGTCTGGTTTGGGTAAGATAATGTAACAACCATATCATGTCTGGTTTGGGTAAGATAATGTAACAACCATATCATGTCTGGTTTGGGTAAGATAATGTAACAACCATATCATGTCTGGTTTGGGTAAGATAATGTAACACAACCATATCATGTCTGGTTTTGGGTGAGATAATGTAACACAATCCATATCAACCATATCTGGTTTGGGTAAGATAATGTAACACAACCATCATGTCTGGTTTTGGGTAAGATAATGTAACAACCATATCATGTCTGGTTTGGGTAAGATAATGTAACAAGGCATATCATGTCTGGTTTAGGTAAGATAATGTAACAACCATATCATGTCTGGTTTGGGTAAGATAATGTAACAACCATATCATGTCTGGTTTGGTTAAGATAATGTAACAACCATATCATGTCTGGTTTTGGGTAAGATAATGTAACACAACCATATCATGTCTGGTTTGGGTAAGATAATGTAACACAACCATATCATGTCTGGTTTGGGTAAGATAATGTAACAACCATATCATGTCTGGTTTGGGTAAGATAATGTAACAACCATATCATGTCTGGTTTGGGTAAGATAATGTAACAACCATATCATGTCTGGTTTGGGTAAGATAATGTAACAACCATATCATGTCTGGTTTGGGTAATGTATAATGTAACAAATGTAACAACATATCATGTCTGGTTTTGGGTAAGATAATGTAACACAACCATATCATGTCTGGTTTGGGTAAGATAATGTAACACAACCATATCATGTCTGGTTTGGGTAAGATAATGTAACAACCATATCATGTCTGGTTTGGGTAAGATAATGTAACAACCATATCATGTCTGGTTTGGGTAAGATAATGTAACACAACCATATCATGTCTGGTTTGGGTAAGATAATGTAACACAACCACAACCATATCATGTCTGGTTTGGGTAAGATAATGTAACAACCATATCATGTCTGGTTTGGGTAAGATAATGTAACAACCATATCATGTCTGGTTTGGGTAAGATAATGTAACACACCATATCATGTCTGGTTTGGGTAAGATAATGTAACAACCATATCATGTCTGGTTTGGGTAAGATAATGTAACACACCATATCATGTCTGGTTTGGGTAAGATAATGTAACAACCATATCATGTCTGGTTTGGGCAAGATAATGTAACGTACTACGATATCATGTCTGGTTTGGGTAAGATAATGTAACAACCATATCATGTCTGGGTTGGGTAAGATAATGTAACACAACCATATCATGTCTGGTTTGGGTAAGATAATGTAACGTAACGATATCATGTCTGGTTTGTGTAAGATAATGTAACAACCATATCATGTCTGGTTTGGGTAAGATAATGTAACAACCATATCATGTCTGGTTTGGGTAAGATAATGTAACAACCATATCATGTCTGGTTTGGGTAAGATAATGTAACACAACCATATCATGTCTGGTTTGGGTAAGATAATGTAACACAACCATATCATGTCTGGTTTGGGTAAGATAATGTAACACAACCATATCATGTCTGGTTTGGGTAAGATAATGTAACACAACCACAACCATATCATGTCTGGTTTGGGTAAGATAATGTAACACAACCATATCATGTCTGGTTTGGGTAAGAATATCATGTCTGGTTTGGGTAAGATAATGTAACAACCATATCATGTCTGGTTTGGGTAAGATAATGTAACACACCACAATCATATCATGTCTGGTTTGGGTAAGATAATGTAACAACCATATCATGTCTGGTTTTGGGTAAGATAATGTAACAACCATATCATGTCTGGTTTGGGTAAGATAATGTAACAACCATATCATGTCTGGTTTTGGGTAAGATAATGTAACAACAACCATATCATGTCTGGTTTGGGTAAGATAATGTAACACAACCATATCATGTCTGGTTTGGGTAAGATAATGTAACACAACCATATCATGTCTGTTTGAACTGGTAAGATAATGTAACAACCATATCATGTCTGGTTTTGGGTAAGATAATGTAACAACCATATCATGTCTGGTTTGGGTAAGATAATGTAACATAACCATATCATGTCTGGTTTGGGTAAGATAATGTAACACAACCATATCATGTCTGGTTTGTGTAAGATAATGTAACAACCATATCATGTCTGGTTTTTGGGTAAGATAATGTAACAAACCATATCATGTCTGGTTTGGAGTATAATCGCCATATCATGTCTGGTTTTTGGGTAAGATAATGTAACAACCATATCATGTCTGGTTTTTGGTAAGATAATGTAACAACCATATCATGTCTGGTTTGGGTAAGATAATGTAACAACCATATCATGTCTGGTTTGGGTAAGATAATGTAACAACCATATCATGTCTGGTTTGGGTAAGATAATGTAACAACCATATCATGTCTGGTTTTGGGATAATGATAATGTAACAACAACCATATCATGTCTGGTTTGGGTAAGATAATGTAACACAACCATATCATGTCTGGGTTTGGGTAAGATAATGTAACACACACAACCATATCATGTCTGGTTTGGGTAAGATAATGTAACAACCATATCATGTCTGGGTTGGGTAAGATAATGTAACACAACCATATCATGTCTGGTTTGGGTAAGATAATGTAACACAACCATATCATGTCTGGTTTGGGTAAGATAATGTAACAACCATATCATGTCTGGTTTTGGGTAAGATAATGTAACAACCATATCATGTCTGGTTTGGGTAAGATAATGTAACAACCATATCATGTCTGGTTTTGGGTAAGATAATGTAACAACCACATGTCATATCAACCATGTCTGGTTTGGGTAAGATAATGTAACTGGTTTGGGTACAACCACAATCATAATGTAACATGTCTGGTTTGGGTAAGATAATGTAACAACCATATCATGTCTGGTTTGGGTAAGATAATGTAACAACCATATCATGTCTGGTTTGGGTAAGATAATGTAACACAACCATATCATGTCTGGTTTGGGTAAGATAATGTAACACAACCATATCATGTCTGGTCTGGGTAAGATAATGTAACAACCATATCATGTCTGGTTTGGGTAAGATAATGTAACACACCATATCATGTCTGGTTTGGGTAAGATAATGTAACGCAACCCATCATGTCTGGTTTGGGTACAACCATATCATGTCTGGTTTGGGTAAGATAATGTAACAACCATATCATATCATGTCTGGTTTGGGTAAGATAATGTAACAACCATATCATGTCTGGTTTGGGTAAGATAATGTAACACAACCATATCATGTCTGGTTTGGGTAAGATAATGTAACACAACCATATCATGTCTGGTTTGGGTAAGATAATGTAACACAACCATATCATGTCTGGTTTGGGTAAGATAATGTAACAACCATAATATGTCAACCATATCATGTCTGGTTTGGGTAAGATAATGTAACACAACCATATCATGTCTGGTTTGGGTAAGATAATGGTTTCTGGTTTGGGTAAGATAATGTAACAACCATATCATGTCTGGTTTGGGTAAGATAATGTAACACAACCATATCATGTCTGGTTTGGGTAAGATAATGTAACAACCATATCATGTCTGGTTTGGGTAAGATAATGTAACAACCATATCATGTCTGGTTTGGGTAAGATAATGTAACAACCATATCATGTCTGGTTTGGGTAAGATAATGTAACACAACCATATCAGGTCTGGTTTGGGTAAGATAATGTAACAACCATATCATGTCTGGTTTGGGTAAGATAATGTAACAACCATATCATGTCTGGTTTGGGTAAGATAATGTAACAACCATATCATGTCTGGTTTGGGTAAGATAATGTAACAACCATATCATGTCTGGTTTGGGTAAGATAATGTAACACAACCATATCATGTCTGGTTTGGGTAAGATAATGTAACACAACCACAACCATATCATGTCTGGTTTGGGTAAGATAATGTAACACAACCATATCATGTCTGGGTTGGGTAAGATAATGTAACGTAACGATATCATGTCTGGTTTGGGTAAGATAATGTACCACAACCATACCATGTCTGGTTTGGGTAAGATAATGTAACACAACCACAACCATATCATGTCTGGTTTGGGTAAGATAATGTAACACAACCATAATGTAACATATCATGTCTGGTTTGGGTAAGATAATGTAACAACCATATCATGTCTGGTTTTGGGTAAGATAATGTAACACAACCATATCATGTCTGGTTTGGGTAAGATAATGTAACAGCCATATCATGTCTGGGTTGGGTAAGATAATGTAACAACCATATCATGTCTGGTTTGGGTAAGATAATGTAACACAACCATATCATGTCTGGTTTGGGTAAGATAATGTAACAACCATATCATGTCTGGTTTGGGTAAGATAATGTAACACACCATATCATGTCTGGTTTGGGTAAGATAATGTAACACAACCATATCATGTCTGGTTTGGGTAAGATAATGTAACACAACCATATCATGTCTGGTTTGGGTAAGATAATGTAACAACCATATCATGTCTGGTTTGGGTAAGATAATGTAACACAACCATATCATGTCTGGTTTGGGTAAGATAATGTAACAACCATATCATGTCTGGTTTGGGTAAGATAATGTAACAACCATATCATGTCTGGTTTGGGTAAGATAATGTAACAACCATATCATGTCTGGTTTTGGGTAAGATAATGCACAACAACCATATCATGTCTGGTTTGGGTAAGATAATGTAACAACCATATCATGTCTGGTTTGGGTAAGATAATGTAACAACCATATCATGTCTGGTTTGGGTAAGATAATGTAACAACCATATCATGTCTGGTTTGGGTAAGATAATGTAACACAACCATATCATGTCTGGTTTGGGTAAGATAATGTAACAACCATATCATGTCTGGTTTGGGTAAGATAATGTAACGCAACCATATCATGTCTGGTTTGGGTAAGATAATGTAACGCAACCATATCATGTCTGGTTTGGGTAAGATAATGTAACAACCATATCATGTCTGGTTTGGGTAAGATAATGTAACAACCATATCATGTCTGGTTTGGGTAAGATAATGTAACAACCATATCATGTCTGGTTTGGGTAAGATAATGTAACACAACCATATCATGTCTGGTTTGGGTAAGATAATGTAACAACCATATCATGTCTGGTTTGGGTAAGATAATGTAACACAACCATATCATGTCTGGTTTGGGTAAGATAATGTAACACAACCATATCATGTCTGGTTTGGGTAAGATAATGTAACAACCATATCACGTCTGGTTTGGGTAAGATAATGTAACAACCATATCATGTCTGGTTTGGGTAAGATAATGTAAGATAATGTAGCCATATCACGTCTGGTTTGGGTAAGATAATGTAACAACCATATCACGTCTGGTTTGGGTAAGATAATGTAACAACCATATCATGTCTGGTTTGGGTAAGATAATGTAACAACCATATCATGTCTGGTTTGGGTAAGATAATGTAACAACCATATCATGTCTGGTTTGGGTAAGATAATGTAACACAACCATATCATGTCTGGTTTGGGTAAGATAATGTAACAACCATATCATGCCTGGTTTGGGTAAGATAATGTAACAACCATATCATGTCTGGGTTGGGTAAGATAATGTAACAACCATATTATGTCTGGTTTGGGTAAGATAATGTAACAACCATATCATGTCTGGTTTGGGTAAGATAATGTAACACAACTTTCCCTTTATAACAAATAGGTTGGGAAGGAATTGTAGACTAAGAGGAACAGTAACAAATATAGGTTTTATTGATCAAATCAACAAGAAAGTCATTTTATGACATCCTGCTGTGGTACGGTCACTTTGCTGGACAATAGTTATTGCAATAAATGTTTTGTTTTTTTTAATCTATAACCACCTTTGTCCACTTGGGGGCAGTGTTAATTAGCATATAACAGCATATAATGGTACTGAGCTTCAGTGAGCTCATTTTCCTGTTTAGTTCTGCGCTATCTTTTCACTTTAGTGTTTTGGTCTTCCATAACTTATTTTCTAATGTATTTCATCGCCATCTTGCTTTCGCCATGTGTCCATATCGCTGCTCCATGTTCACAGAACGTTCTACAATGTCCTGCTGAAACACAATGAAAACCGCGACAGAGGACCAAATGAAGGGTGATATAATCTACATGGGACAGACGAGAACAGGATGGGGAACACAAAGGACCAAATGAAGGGTGATATAATCCACATGGGACAGAGAGAACAGAATGGGGAACACAAAGGACCAAATGAAGGGTGATATAATCCACATGGGACAGAGAACAGAATGGGGAACACAAAGGACCAAATGAAGGGTGATTAAATCCCACATGGGACAGAAACAGAATGGGGAACACAAGGACCAAATGAAGGGTGATATAATCCACATGGGAAAGAGAACAGAATGGGAACACAAAGGACCAAATGAAGGGTGATTAAATCCACATGGGACAGAGAACAGAATGGGAACACTAAAATGAGAATCATGTGATGAGTGAATAAATCACAACTAAACTACTATTAGAAAGATATACAGAAAACAGAAATACTCTACAGAAACACTAAAAATACAGCTGAAATGAGAATCATGCTCTGCAAATGATGAAATAGGAATACCTGGAAATCTATATTACCTCATCACATACTAAACTACTATTAGAAAGATATACAGAAATACTCTATAGGAATACTCTATAGAAATACTCTACAGAAATACTCTATAGAAATACTCTATAGAATACTCTACAAGAAATACTCTATGAGAATATACTCTATATGAGATACTCTATATAAATACTCTATAGGAATACTCTACAGAAATACTATATAGGAATACTCTATAGGAATATAATACTCTATAGAAATACTCTATAGGAATACTCTATAGGAATACTATATAGAAATACTCTATAGGAATACTCTATAGGAATACTCTATAGGAATACTCTATATAAATACTCTGTAGAAATACTCTACAGAAATACTATATATGAATACTCTATAGGAATACTCTACAGAAATACTCTATAGAAATACTCTATAGGAATACTCTATAGGAATACTATATAGAAATACTCTATAGGAATACTCTATAGGAATACTCTATAGGAATGCTCTATAGGAATACTCCATATAAATAATCTATAGGAATACTCTATAGGAATACTCTATAGGAATACTCTATAGGAATATACTCCCTTAAAGTACTCTGTAGAAATACTCTAT
>NW_027038175.1:8248-14595 GCF_034236695.1 Oncorhynchus nerka | reverse complement strand
TAACACAACCATATCATGTCTGGTTTGGGTAAGATAATGTAACAACCATATCATGTCTGGTTTGGGTAAGATAATGTAACACAACCATATCATGTCTGGTTTGGGTAAGATAATGTAACACAACCATATCATGTCTGGTTTGGGTAAGATAATGTAACACAACCATATCATGTCTGGTTTGGGTAAGATAATGTAACACAACCATATCATGTCTGGTTTGGGTAAGATAATGTAACAACCATATCATGTCTGGTTTGGGTAAGATAATGTAACACAACCACAACCATATCAGGTCTGGTTTGGGTAAGATAATGTAACACAACCATATCATGTCTGGTTTGGGTAAGATAATGTAACACAACCATATCATGTCTGGTTTGGGTAAGATAATGTAACACAACCACAAAACCATATCAAGGTCTGGTTTGGGTAAGATAATGTAACACAACCATATCATGTCTGGGTTGGGTAAGATAATGTAATGCAACGATATCATGTCTGGGTTGTATATATCGTACTACAACCATACCATGTCTGGTTTGGGAAGATAAATAACACAACCACAACCATATCATGTCTGGTTTGGGTAAGATAATGTAACACAACCATATCAGGTCTGGTTTGGGTAAGATAATGTAACAACCATATCATGTCTGGTTTGGGTAAGATAATGTAACAACCATATCATGTCTGGTTTGGGTAAGATAATGTAACAACCATATCATGTCTGGTTTGGGTAAGATAATGTAACACAACCACAATCATATCATGTCTGGTTTGGGTAAGATAATGTAACGCAACCACATCATGTCTGGTTTGGGTAAGATAATTTAACAACCATATCATGTCTGGTTTGGGTAAGATAATGTAACACAACCATATCATGTCTGGTTTGGGTAAGATAATGTAACGTAACGATATCATGTCTGGTTTGGGTAAGATAATGTAACAACCATATCATGTCTGGTTTGGGTAAGATAATGTAACAACCATATCATGTCTGGTTTGGGTAAGATAATGTAACGAAACATACCATGTCTGGTTTGTGTAAGATAAATGTAACACAACCACAACCATCATGTCTGGTTTGGGTAAGATAACAACAACCACAGCTGGTTTGTAAGATAAATGCAAATGTTCATATCATGTCTGGCTTTGGGTAAGATAATGTAACACAACCATATCATGTCTGGTTTGGGTAAGATAATGTAACAACCATATCATGTCTGGTTTGGGTAAGATAATGTAAACAACCATACCATGTCTGGTTTGGGTAAGATATTCAAACCAACACTGGTTTGGGTAAGATAACCACAACCATATCATGTCTGGTTTGGGTAAGATAATGCAACGTAACCATATCACTGGTTTGGGTAAGATAACGTGGTCACAACCATATCAGGTCTGGTTTGGGTAAGATATCAACCATATCATGTCTGGTTTGGGTAAGATAATGTAACAACTATGACGCCTCATGTCTGGTTTGGGTAAGATAATGTAACACAACGATATCATGTCTGGTTTGGGTAAGATAATGTAACAACCATATCATGTCTGGTTTGGGTAAGATAACAAACTATACGTTTGGGTAGATAACAAACTCATATCATGTCTGGTTTGGGTAAGATAATGTAACACAACCACAACTATCATGTCTGGTTTGGGCAAGATAATGTAACGTAACGATATCATGTCTGGTTTGGGTAAGATAATGTAACAACCATATCATGTCTGGGTTGGGTAAGATAATGTAACACAACCATATCATGTCTGGTTTGGGTAAGATAATGTAACGCAACCATATCATGTCTGGTTTGGGTAAGATAATGTAACACAACCATATCATGTCTGGTTTGGGTAAGATAATGTAACGTAACGATATCATGTCTGGTTTGGGTAAGATAATGTAACAGCCATATCATGTCTGGGTTGGGTAAGATAATGTAACAACCATATCATGTCTGGTTTGGGTAAGATAATGTAACAACCATATCATGTCTGGTTTGGGTAAGATAATGTAACACAACCACAACCATATCATGTCTGGTTTGGGTAAGATAATGTAACAACCATGTCATGTCTGGTTTTTTGTAAGATAATGTAACAACCATATCATGTCTGGTTTGGGTAAGATAATGTAACAACCATATCATGTCTGGTTGGGTAAGATAATGTAACAACCATATCATGTCTGGTTTGGGTAAGATAATGTAACACAACCATATCATGTCTGGTTTGGGTAAGATAATGTAACGCAAACATACCGTGTCTGATTTGGGTAAGATAATGTAACACAAACCATATCATGTCTGGTTTGGGTAAGATAATGTCAACAACCATATCATGTCTGGTTTGAAAGATAATGTAACAAACCATATCATGTCTGGTTTGGGTAAGATAATGTAACAAACCATATCATGTCTGGTTTGGGGTAAGATAATGTAACAACCATATCATGTCTGGTTTGGGTAAGATAATGTAACAACCATATCATGCTGGTTTGGGGTAAGATAATGCAACAAACTATCATGTCTGGTTTGGGTAAGATAATGTAACAACCATATCATGTCTGGTTTGGGTAAGATAATGTAACGCAAACATACCGTGTCTGACGGGGTAAGATAATGTAACACAACCACAAACTAATGTAACAACCACCATATCATGTCTGGTTTGGGTAAGATAATGTAACACAACCATATCATGTCTGGTTGGGTAAGATAATGTAAACAACCCATATCATGTCTGGTTTGGGTAAGATAATGTACTACAAACCATAGCATGTCTGGTCTGGTTTGGGTAAGAATAATCGTAACAACCAACATGTCTGGTTTTGGGTAAGATAATGTATCAACCATATCATGTCTGGTTTGGGTAAGATAGTGTAACGACATATCATGTCTGGTTTTGGGTAAGATAATGTAACAACCATATCATGCCTGGTTTGGGTAAGATAATGTAACAACCATATCATGTCTGGTTTGGGTAAGATAATGTAACACAACCACAATCATCGTCTGGTTTGGGTAAGATATCGTAACGCAACCACATCATGTCTGGTTTGGGTAAGATAATTTAACAACCATATCATGTCTGGTTTAAAGAAGATAACGTAACGCCACGATATCATGTCTGGTTTGGATAAGATAATGTAACAACCATATCATGTCTGGGTTGGGTAAGATAATGTAACCACCATATAATGTCTGGTTTGGGTAAGATAATGTAATAACCATATCATGTCTGGTTTGGTAAGATAATGTAACACAACCATATCAGGTCTGGTTTGGGTAAGATAATGTAACGCAAACATACCGTGTCTGATTTGGGTAAGATAATGTAACACAACCACAACCATATCATGTCTGGTTTGGGTAAGATAATGTAACACAACCATATCATGTCTGGTTTGGGTAAGATAATGTAACAAACCATATCATGTCTGGTTTGGGTAAGATAATGTAACAACCATATCATGTCTGGTTTGGGTAAGATAACAATGTACCACAATCATATCATGTCTGGTTTGGGTAAGATAATGTAACGCAACCACATCATGTCTGGTTTGGGTAAGATAATTTAACAACCATATCATGTCTGGTTTGGGTAAGATAATGTAACACAACCATATCATGTCTGGTTTGGGCAAGATAATGTAACGTAACGATATCATGTCTGGTTTGGGTAAGATAATGTAACAACCATATCATGTCTGGGTTGGGTAAGATAATGTAACAAAATATCATGTCTGGTTTGGGTGAAGATTAACACGTACATCCATCATTATTATCTGGTTTTAGGTAAGATAATGTAACACCAACCACATCATGTCTGGTTTGGGTAAGATAATGTAACAACCATATCATGTCTGGTTTGGGTAAGATAATGTAACACAACCATATCATGTCTGGTTTGGGTAAGATAATGTAACAACCATATCATGTCTGGTTTGGGTAAGATAATGTAACAACCATATCATGTCTGGTTTGGGTAAGATAATGTAACACAACCATATCATGTCTGGTTTGGGTAAGATAATGTAACAACCATATCATGTCTGGTTTGGGTAAGATAATGTAACACAACCATATCATGTCTGGTTTGGGTAAGATAATGTAACAACCATATCATGTCTGGTTTGGGTAAGATAATGTAACACAACCATATCATGTCTGGTTTGGGTAAGATAATGTAACAACCATATCATGTCTGGGTTGGGTAAGATAATGTAACAACCATATCATGTCTGGTTTGGGTAAGATAATGTAACACAACTTTCCCTTTATAACAAATAAAGTGTCAGTCAGTCAGTCATTTTTTTTGTCATAAATATATTTTTTCTCCCCGTAAAATAACTCTCCACTTGGCACATACTTCAGTTCAACATCTAGTTTTGGTGGGGGGGGGGGTGAGGGGGGGGGGGGGAATACGAAATCGTTTATTTTTCTCAAATCCAATCATATTTTCCACGTTGATTCAACTTCATCACATAGATTGGTTTTGGTTGAAATGACGTGGAGATAACGTTGATTCAACCAGTTTTTGCCCAGGTTGGGAAGGAATTGTAGACTAAGAGGAACAGTAACAAATATAGGTTTTATTGATCAAATCAACAAGAAAGTCATTTTATGACATCCTGCTGTGGTACGGTCACTTTGCTGGACAATAGTTATTGCAATAAATGTTTTTTTTTTTTTTATCTATAACCACCTTTGTCCACTTGGGGGCAGTGTTAATTAGCATATAACAGCATATAATGGTACTGAGCTTCAGTGAGCTCATTTTCCTGTTTAGTTCTGCGCTATCTTTTCACTTTAGTGTTTTGGTCTTCCATAACTTATTTTCTAATGTATTTCATCGCCATCTTGCTTTCGCCATGTGTCCATATCGCTGCTCCATGTTCACAGAACGTTCTACAATGTCCTGCTGAAACACAATGAAAACCGCGACAGAGGACCAAATGAAGGGTGATATAATCTACATGGGACAGACGAGAACAGGATGGGGAACACAAAGGACCAAATGAAGGGTGATATAATCCACATGGGACAGAGAACAGAATGGGAACACAAAGGACCAAATGAAGGGTGATATAAATCCACATGGGACAGAGAACAGAATGGGAACACAAAGGACCAAATGAAGGGTGATTAAATCCACATGGGACAGAGAACAGAATAGAAACACTAAACAGCTGAATGAGAATCATGTGATGAGAGAGAGGAAACCCTGAGGAATCTATTTCTCATCACAACTAAACTACTATTAGAAAGATATACAGAAATACTCTATAGGAATACTCTATAGAAATACTCTACAGAAATACTCTATAGAAATACTCTATAGAAATACTATATAGAAATACTCTACAGAAATACTCTATATGAATACTCTATATGAATACTCTATAGGAATACTCTAGAGAAATACTCTATAGGAATACTCTACAGAAATACTCTATAGAAATACTCTATAGAAATACTCTATAGGAATACTCTATAGAAATACTCTATAGAAATACTCTATAGAAATACTCTATAGGAATACTCTATAGGAATACTCTACAGAAATACTCTATAGGAATACTCTATAGGAATACTCTACAGAAATACTCTATAGGAATACTCTATAGGAATACTCTACAGAAATACTCTATAGGAATACTCTATAGAAATACTCTATAGGAATACTCTATAGGAATACTCTATAGGAATACTCTATATAAATACTCTATAGGAATACTCTATAGGAATAATCTATAGGAATACTATATAGGAATACTCTATATGAATACTCTATAGGAATACTCTATAGGAATACTCTATAGGAATAATCTATAGGAATACTCTATAGGAATACTCTATATGAATACTCTATAGGAATACTCTATAGGAATACTCTATAGGAATAATCTATAGGAATACTCTATAGGAACACTCTATATAAATACCTATAGGAACACTCTATAGGAATACTCTATAGAATAATCTATAGGATACTCTATAGGAACACTCTATAGAAATACTCTATAGGAACACTCTTTAGGAATACTCTATAGAATACTCTATAGAAATACTCTATAGGAATACTCTATATGAAATACTCTATAGGAATACTCTATAGAAATACTCTATAGGAATACTCTATAGAAATACTCTATAGGAATACTCTATAGGAATACTCTATAGGAATAATCTATAGTAATATTCTATATAAATAATCTATAGGTAGTTAATCAAGTTGTTTAAGCACTGACAAAGGGAGCATCATATTAGCAGTATTACACAGACAATATAAAGGCTGCAAAAAAAACTATGATTAGAAACATCAAGGGTAAAGACTCTGGG
>NW_027038175.1:0-7748 GCF_034236695.1 Oncorhynchus nerka | reverse complement strand
GGGTAAGATAATGTAACACAACCACAACCATATCAGGTCTGGTTTGGGTAAGATAATGTAACACAACCATATCATGTCTGGTTTGGGTAAGATAATGTAACAAACCATATCATGTCTGGTTTGGGTAAGATAATGTAACAACCATATCATGTCTGGTTTGGGTAAGATAATGTAACAACATACCATATCATGTCTGGTTTGGGTAAGATAATGTAACAACAACCATATCATGTCTGGTTTGGGTAAGATAATGTAACACAACCATATCATGTCTGGTTTGGGCAAGATAATGTAACAAAGATAATGTAACAACCATATCATGTCTGGTTTGGGTAAGATAATGTAACAACAACCAAGATAATGTAACAACCATATCATGTCTGGTTTGGGTAAGATAATGTAACACAACCATATCATGTCTGGTTTGGGTAAGATAATGTAACAAACATATCATGTCTGGTTTGGGTAAGATAATGTAACAACCATATCATGTCTGGTTTTGGGTAAGATAATGTAACACAACCATATCATGTCTGGTTTGGGTAAGATAATGTAACAAACCATATCATGTCTGGTTTGGGTAAGATAATGTAACAACCATATCATGTCTGGTTTGGGTAAGATAATGTAACATATCATGTCTGGTTTGGGTAAGATAATGTAACAACCATATCATGTCTGGTTTGGGTAAGATAATGTAACAACCATATCATGTCTGGTTTGGGTAAGATAATGTAACAACCATATCATGTCTGGTTTGGGTAAGATAATGTAACAACCATATCATGTCTGGTTTGGGTAAGATAATGTAACAACCATATCATGTCTGGTTTGGGTAAGATAATGTAACAAACCATATCATGTCTGGGTTTGGGTAAGATAATGTAACAACCATATCATGTCTGGTTTGGGTAAGATAATGTAACAAACCATATCATGTCTGGTTTGGGTAAGATAATGTAACACAACCATATCATGTCTGGTTTGGGTAAGATAATGTAACAACCATATCATGTCTGGTTTGGGTAAGATAATGTAACACCATATCATGTCTGGTTTTATACCATGTCTGGTTTGGGTAAGATAATGTAACAACCATATCATGTCTGGTTTGGGTAAGATAATGTAACAACCATATCATGTCTGGTTTGGGTAAGATAATGTAACAACCATATCATGTCTGGTTTGGGTAAGATAATGTAACAACCATATCATGTCTGGTTTTGGGTAAGATAATGTAACAACCATATCATGTCTGGTTTGGGTAAGATAATGTAACAACCATATCATGTCTGGTTTGGGTAAGATAATGTAACACACCATATCATGTCTGGTTTGGGTAAGATAATGTAACACAACCATATCATGTCTGGTTTGGGTAAGATAATGTAACAAACCATATCATGTCTGGTTTGGGTAAGATAATGTAACAACCATATCATGTCTGGTTTGGGTAAGATAATGTAACAACCATGTCATGTCTGGTTTTTTGTAAGATAATGTAACAACCATATCATGTCTGGTTTGGGTAAGATAATGTAACAACCATATCATGTCTGGTTGGGTAAGATAATGTAACAACCATATCATGTCTGGTTTGGGTAAGATAATGTAACAACCATATCATGTCTGGTTTGGGTAAGATAATGTAACAACCATATCATGTCTGGTTTGGGTAAGATAATGTAACAACCATATCATGTCTGGTTTGGGTAAGATAATGTAACGCAACCATATCATGTCTGGTTTGGGTAAGATAATGTAACAACCATATCATGTCTGGTTTGGGTAAGATAATGTAACAACCATATCATGTCTGGTTTGGGTAAGATAATGTAACACAACCATATCATGTCTGGTTTGGGTAAGATAATGTAACAACCATATCATGTCTGGTTTGGGTAAGATAATGTAACAACCATATCATGTCTGGTTTGGGTAAGATAATGTAACACAACCATATCATGTCTGGTTTGGGTAAGATAATGTAACAACCATATCATGTCTGGTTTGGGTAAGATAATGTAACACCATATCCAAGATAATGTAACAACCATATCATGTCTGGTTTGGGTAAGATAATGTAACAACCATATCATGTCTGGTTTGGGTAAGATAATGTAACAACCATATCATGTCTGGTTTGGGTAAGATAATGTAACAACCATATCATGTCTGGTTTGGGTAAGATAATGTAACAACCATATCATGTCTGGTTTGGGTAAGATAATGTAACACAACCATATCATGTCTGGTTTGGGTAAGATAATGTAACAACCATATCATGTCTGGTTTGGGTAAGATAATGTAACAACCATATCATGTCTGGTTTGGGTAAGATAATGTAACAACCATATCATGTCTGGTTTGGGTAAGATAATGTAACAAACCACATGTCTGGTTTGGGTAAGATAATGTAACAACCATATCATGTCTGGTTTGGGTAAGATAATGTAACACAACCATATCATGTCTGGTTTGGGTAAGATAATGTAACAAACCATATCATGTCTGGTTTGGGTAAGATAATGTAACAACCATATCATGTCTGGTTTGGGTAAGATAATGTAACAACCATATCATGTCTGGTTTGGGTAAGATAATGTAACAAACCATATCATGTCTGGTTTGGGTAAGATAATGTAACAACATATCATGTCTGGTTTTGGGTAAGATAATGTAACAACCATATCATGTCTGGTTTGGGTAAGATAATGTAACAACCATATCATGTCTGGTTTGGGTAAGATAATGTAACAACCATAACGGTTTTGGGTATATCATATCATGTCTGGTTTGGGTAAGATAATGTAACGCAACCACATCATGTCTGGTTTGGGTAAGATAATTTAACAACCATATCATGTCTGGTTTGGGCAAGATAATGTAACGTAACGATATCATGTCTGGTTTGGGTAAGATAATGTAACAAAACCATATCATGTCTGGTTTGGGTAAGATAATGTAACAACCATATCATGTCTGGTTTGGGTAAGATAATGTAACAACCATATCATGTCTGGTTTGGGTAAGATAATGTAACAACCATATCATGTCTGGTTTGGGTAAGATAATGTAACAACCATATCATGTCTGGTTTGGGTAAGATAATGTAACACAACCATATCATGTCTGGTTTGGGTAAGATAATGTAACACAACCATATCATGTCTGGTTTGGGTAAGATAATGTAACAACCATATCATGTCTGGTTTGGGTAAGATAATGTAACACAACCACAACCATATCATGTCTGGTTTGGGTAAGATAATGTAACGTAACGATATCATGTCTGGTTTGGGTAAGATAATGTAACAACCATATCATGTCTGGTTTGGGTAAGATAATGTAACAACCATATCATGTCTGGTTTGGGTAAGATAATGTAACAACCATATCATGTCTGGTTTGGGTAAGATAATGTAACAACCATATCATGTCTGGTTTGGGTAAGATAATGTAACAACCATATCATGTCTGGTTTGGGTAAGATAATGTAACAAACCATATCATGTCTGGTTTGGGTAAGATAATGTAACAACCATATCATGTCTGGTTTGGGTAAGATAATGTAACAACCATATCATGTCTGGTTTGGGTAAGATAATGTAACACAACCACAACCATATCATGTCTGGTTTGGGTAAGATAATGTAACAACCATATCATGTCTGGTTTGGGTAAGATAATGTAACAACCATATCATGTCTGGTTTGGGTAAGATAATGTAACAACCATATCATGTCTGGTTTGGGTAAGATAATGTAACAACCATATCATGTCTGGTTTGGGTAAGATAATGTAACACAACCATATCATGTCTGGTTTGGGTAAGATAATGTAACGTAACGATATCATGTCTGGTTTGGGTAAGATAATGTAACAACCATATCATGTCTGGTTTGGGTAAGATAATGTAACAACCATATCATGTCTGGTTTGGGTAAGATAATGTAACAACCATATCATGTCTGGTTTGTGTAAGATAATGCAACAACCATATCATGTCTGGTTTGGGTAAGATAATGTAACAACCATATCATGTCTGGTTTGGGTAAGATAATGTAACAACTATATCATGTCTGGTTTGGGTAAGATAATGTAACAACCATATCATGTCTGGTTTGGGTAAGATAATGTAACAACCATATCATGTCTGGTTTGGGTAAGATAATGTAACAACCATATCATGTCTGGTTTGGGTAAGATAATGTAACAACCATATCATGTCTGGTTTGGGTAAGATAATGTAACAACCATATCATGTCTGGTTTGGGTAAGATAATGTAACAACCATATCATGTCTGGTTTGGGTAAGATAATGTAACAACCATATCATGTCTGGTTTGGGTAAGATAATGTAACAACCATATCATGTCTGGTTTGGGTAAGATAATGTAACAACCATATCATGTCTGGTTTGGGTAAGATAATGTAACAACCATATCATGTCTGGTTTGGGTAAGATAATGTAACAACCATATCATGTCTGGTTTGGGTAAGATAATGTAACAAACCATATCATGTCTGGTTTGGGTAAGATAATGTAACAACCATATCATGTCTGGTTTGGGTAAGATAATGTAACAACCATATTATGTCTGGTTTGGGTAAGATAATGTAACAACCATATCATGTCTGGTTTGGGTAAGATAATAACAATCATGTCTGGTTTTAAGATAATGTAACAACAATCATGTTCCCTTTATAACAAATTCTGGTTTGGGTAAGATAATGGTTAATGTCTGGTTTGAAAACCATATCATGTCTGAAAGATAATTGTAGACTAAGAGGAACAGTAACAAATATAGGTTTTATTGATCAAATCAACAAGAAAGTCATTTTATGACATCCTGCTGTGGTACGGTCACTTTGCTGGACAATAGTTATTGCAATAAATGGGTTTTTTTTTTAAATCTATAACCACCTTTGTCCACTTGGGGGCAGTGTTAATTAGCATATAACAGCATATAATGGTACTGAGCTTCAGTGAGCTCATTTTCCTGTTTAGTTCTGCGCTATCTTTTCACTTTAGTGTTTTGGTCTTCCATAACTTATTTTCTAATGTATTTCATCGCCATCTTGCTTTCGCCATGTGTCCATATCGCTGCTCCATGTTCACAGAACGTTCTACAATGTCCTGCTGAAACACAATGAAAACCGCGACAGAGGACCAAATGAAGGGTGATATAATCTACATGGGACAGACGAGAACAGGATGGGGAACACAAAGGACCAAATGAAGGGTGATATAATCCACATGGGACAGAGAACAGAATGGGAACACAAAGGACCAAATGAAGGGTGATATAATCCACATGGGACAGAGAACAGAATGGGAACACAAAGGACCAAATGAAGGGTGATTAAATCCACATGGGACAGAGAACAGAATGGGGAACACAAAGGACCAAATGAAGGGTGATATAATCCACATGGGAAAGAGAACAGAATGGGAACACAAAGGACCAAATGAAGGGTGATAAATCCACATGGGACAGAGAACAGAATGGGAACACTAAACAGCTGAATGAGAATCATGTGATGAGAGAGAAAACCCATGTCTGGAATCTATTTCTCATCACAACTAAACTACTATTAGAAAGATATAAGAAATACTCTATAGAAATACTGACAGAAATACATTATAGAAATATCTCTTTACTCATATTAGAAGATAATAAAAATACTCTTAGAAATATATATAGAAATACTCTATATGAATACTCTATAGGAATACTCTACAGAAATACTCTATAGGTTTTATACTCTATAGAAATACTTTATACAGAAATACTCTATAGAAATACTCTATAGAATACTCTATAGAATACTCTATAGAAATACTACAGAAATCTATAGGAATACTCTATAGAAATACTCTACAGAAATACTCTATAGAATACTCTATAGGAATACTCTATATAAATACTCTGAAACTCTACAGAAATACTATATAAATACTCTATAGGAATACTCTAACAGAAATACATAGAAAATACTCTATAATACATGGGACAGAATACTCTATAGAAATACTCTATAGGAAATACTCTATAGGAATACTCTAAAGGAATACTCTATATAAATACTCTATAGAAATACTCTACAGAATACTACATAGGAATACTCTATAGGAATACTCTATATAAATACTCTATAGAAATACTCTATAGGAATACTCTATAGGAATACTCTCTATAGGAATACTCTATAGGAATACTCTATAGAATACTCTATAAATAATCTATAGGAATACTCTATAGAATACTCTATAGGAATACTCTATAGGAATACTCTATAGGAATATAGGAATACTCCATATAAATAATCTATAGGAATACTCTATAGAATACTCTATAGAAATACTCTACAGAAATACTAGAAAACACTCTATAGGAATACTCTATAGAATACTATATAGAAATACTCTATAGGAATACTCTATAGGAATACTCTATAGGAATACTCTATAGAAATACTCTATAGAAATAATCTATAGAATACTCTATGAAATACTCTATAGGAATACTCTATAGGAATACTACTACTATAGGAATACTCTATAGAAATACTCTATAGAAATACTCTATAGAAATACTCTATAGGAATAATATACTCTATACTATAGAAATACTCTATAGAATACTCTATAGAAATACTCTATAGGAATACTCTATAGGAATACTCTATATAAATACTCTATAGGAATACTCTACAGAAATACTATATATGAATACATAGGAATACTCTATAGAAATACTCTATAGGAATACTCTATAGGAATACTCTATAGGAATACTCTATAAATACTCTATAGAATACTATAGAAATACTCTATAGGAATAATCTATAGACTCTATAGGAATACTCCATATAAATAGGAATACTCTATAGGAATACTCTACAGAAATACTCTAAGACTCTATAGGAATACTCTATAGAAATACTCTATAGCTCTAAATAGGAATACTCTAAGAAATACTCTATAGGAATACTCTAAAGTACTCTATAGAAATACTCTATAGAAATACTCTATAGAAATAATAGGTAAAGACTCTATAGGAATACTCCTAGTCTACTAGTAATCTATAGTATTAATGGGTAAAGACTCTGGGAGATGTCCTGTCTATATAAATAATCTAGAAATATCAGTAGTTAATCAAGTTGTTTAATGGGTAAGACACTGACTGTCTGTAAATGGGAGATCAGATTAGTCACTGTCTGTATTAATGGGTACAGACTCTGGGAATGTCCTGTATAAAGGCTGCAAAAAAAACTATGATTAGAAACATCAAGGGTAAAGACTCTGGGAGATGTCCTGTCTACTGTCTGTATTAATGGGTAAAGACTCTGGGAGATGTCCTGTCTACTGTCTGTATTAATGGGTAAAGACTCTGGGAGATGTCCTGTCTACTGTCTGTATTAAGGGTAAAGACTCTGGGAGATGTCCTGTCTACTGTCTGTATTAATGGGTAAAGACTCTGGGAGATGTCCTGTCTACTGTCTGTATTAATGGGTAAAGACTCTGGGAGATGTCCTGTCTACTGTCTGTATTAATGGGTAAAGACTCTGGGAGATGTCCTGTCTACTGTCTGTATTAATGGGTAAAGACTCTGGGAGATGTCCTGTCTACTGTCTGTATTAATGGGTAAAGACTCTGGGAGATGTCCTGTCTACTGTCTGTATTAAGGGTAAAGACTCTGGGAGATGTCCTGTCTACTGTCTGTATTAAGGGTAAAGACTCT
>NW_027038174.1:0-26867 GCF_034236695.1 Oncorhynchus nerka | reverse complement strand
AGGACCAGAGATACAACATTATCTAGCTGATCACTCATTAGACAGGACCAGAGATACAACATTATCTAGCTGATCACTCATTAGACAGGACCAGAGATACCACATTATCTAGCTGATCACCATTAGACAGGACCAGAGATACCACATTAGCTGATCACTCATTAGGACCAAAGATACAACATTATCTAGCTGATCACTCATTAGACAGAGCAGAGATACAACATTATCTAGCTGATCACTCATTAGACAGGACCAGAGATACAACATTATCTAGCTGATCACTCATTAGACAGACCAAAGATACAACATTATCTAGCTGATCGCTCATTAGACAGGACCAGAGATACAACATTATCTAGCTGATCACTCATTAGACAGACCAGAGATACAACATTATCTAGCTGATCACTCATTAGACAGGACCAGAGATACAACATTATCTAGCTGATCACTCATTAGACAGGACCAAAGATACAACATTATCTAGCTGATCACTCATTAGACAGGAGGAGATACAACATTATCTAGCTGATCACCATTAGACAGGAGCAAAGATACAACATTATCTAGCTGATCACTCATTAGACAGGAGCAGAGATACAACATTATCTAGCTGATCACTCATTAGACAGACCAAAGATACATCATTATCTAGCTGATCACTCATTAGACAGGACCAGAGAGATACAACATTATCTAGCTGATCACTCATTAGACAGGACCAGAGATACCACATTATCTAGCTGATCACTCATTAGACAGACCAGAGATACCACATATCTAGCTGATCACTCATTAGACAGGACCAAAGATACAACATTATCTAGCTGATCACTCATTAGACAGGACCAGAGATACAACATTATCTAGCTGATCACCATTAGACAGGACCACAGAGATACAACATTATCTAGCTGATCACTCATTAGACAGACCAAAGATACAACATTATCTAGCTGATCGCTCATTAGACAGGAGCAGAGATACAACATTATCTAGCTGATCACTCATTAGACAGGACCAGAGATACAACATTATCTAGCTGATCACTCATTAGACAGGACCAGAGATACAACATTATCTAGCTGATCACTCATTAGACAGACCAGAGATACAACATTATCTAGCTGATCACTCATTATACAGGATCAGAGATACAACATTATCTAGCTGATCACTCATTAGACAGGACCGCAGAGATACAGCATTATCTAGCTGATCACCATTAGACTGACCATACTGTAGATACAACATTATCTAGATGATCACTCATTAGACAGGACCATACTGTAGATACACCATTATCTAGCTGATCACTCATTAGACAGGACCATACTGTAGATACAACATTATCTAGCTGATCACTCATTAGACAGGACCAGAGATACAACATTATCTAGCTGATCACTCATTAGACAGGACCAAAGATACAACATTATCTAGCTGATCACTCATTAGACAGGAGCAGAGATACAACATTATCTAGCTGATCACTCATTAGACAGGAGCAGAGATACAACATTATCTAGCTGATCACTCATTAGACAGACCAAAGATACAACATTATCTAGCTGATCACTCACTATGCCAGACAGGACCAGAGATACAACATTATCTAGCTGATCACTCATTAGACAGGACCAGAGATACAACATTATCTAGCTGATCACTCATTAGACAGGACCAGAGATACAACATTATCTAGCTGATCACTCATTAGACAGGACCAGAGATACAACATTATCTAGCTGATCACTCATTAGACAGGACCATACTGTAGATACAACATTATCTAGCTGATCACTCATTAGACAGGACCAGAGATACAACATTATCTAGCTGATCACGCATTAGACAGGACCAGAGATACAACATTATCTAGCTGATAACTCATTAGACAGGAGCAAAGATACAACATTATCTAGCTGATCACTCATTAGACAGGAGCAGAGATACAACATTATCTAGCTGATCACTCATTAGACAGGACCAGAGATACCACATTATCTAGCTGATCACTCATTAGACAGGACCAAAGATACAACATTATCTAGCTGATCACTCATTAGACAGGAGCAGAGATACAACATTATCTAGCTGATCACTCATTAGACAGGACCAGAGATACAACATTATCTAGCTGATCACTCATTAGACAGGACCAAAGATACAACATTATCTAGCTGATCGCTCATTAGACAGGAGCAGAGATACAACATTATCTAGCTGATCACTCATTAGACAGGACCAGAGATACAACATTATCTAGCTGATCACTCATTAGACAGGACCAGAGATACAACATTATCTAGCTGATCACTCATTAGACAGGAGCAGAGATACAGCATTATCTAGCTGATCACTCATTAGACTGGACCATACTGTAGATACAACATTATCTAGATGATCACTCATTAGACAGGACCATACTGTAGATACAACATTATCTAGCTGATCACTCATTAGACAGGACCATACTGTAGATACAACATTATCTAGCTGATCACTCATTAGACAGGACCAGAGATACAACATTATCTAGCTGATCACTCATTAGACAGGACCAAAGATACAACATTATCTAGCTGATCACTCATTAGACAGGAGCAGAGATACAACATTATCTAGCTGATCACTCATTAGACAGGAGCAGAGCTACAACATTATCTAGCTGATCACTCATTAGACAGGACCAAAGATACAACATTATCTAGCTGATCACTCACTAGACAGGACCAGAGATACAACATTATCTAGCTGATCACTCATTAGACAGGACCAGAGATACAACATTATCTAGCTGATCACTCATTAGACAGGACCATAGAGATACAACATTATCTAGCTGATCACTCATTAGACAGGACCAGAGATACACATTATCTAGCTGATCACCATTAGACAGGTGCAGAGATACAACATTACCTAGCTGATCACTCATTAGAGAGGAGCAGAGATACAACATTACCTAGCTGATCACTCATTAGACAGGACCATACTGTAGATACAACATTATCTAGCTGATTACTCATTAGACAGGACCAGAGATACAACATTATCTAGCTGATGACTCATTAGATAGGACCAAAGATACAACATTATCTAGCTGATCACTCATTAGACAGGACCCTACTGTAGATACAACATTATCTAGCTGATCACTCATTAGACAGGACCATACTGTAGATACAACATTATCTAGCCGATCACTCATTAGACAGGACCATACTGTAGATACAACATTATCTGGCCGATCACTCATTAGACAGGACCAGAGATACAACATTATCTAGCTGATCACTCATTAGACAGGACCAGAGATACAACATTATCTAGCTGATCACTCATTAGACAGGACCAAAGATACAACATTATCTAGCTGATCGCTCATTAGACAGGAGCAGAGATACAACATTATCTAGCTGATCACTCATTAGACAGGACCAGAGATACAACATTATCTAGCTGATCACTCATTAGACAGGATCAGAGATACAACATTATCTAGCTGATCACTCATTAGACAGGAGCAGAGATACAGCATTATCTAGCTGATCACTCATTAGACTGGACCATACTGTAGATACAACATTATCTAGATGATCACTCATTAGACAGGACCATACTGTAGATACACCATTATCTAGCTGATCACTCATTAGACAGGACCATACTGTAGATACAACATTACCTAGCTGATCACTCATTAGACAGGACCAGAGATACAACATTATCTAGCTGATCACTCATTAGACAGGACCAAAGATACAACATTATCTAGCTGATCACTCATTAGACAGGAGCAGAGATACAACATTATCTAGCTGATCACTCATTAGACAGGAGCAGAGATACAACATTATCTAGCTGATCACTCATTAGACAGGACCAAAGATACAACATTATCTAGCTGATCACTCATTAGACAGGAGCAGAGATACAACATTATCTAGCTGATCACTCATTAGACAGGACCAGAGATACAACATTATCTAGCTGATCACTCATTAGACAGGACCAGAGATACAACATTATCTAGCTGATCACTCATTAGACAGGACCAGAGATACAACATTATCTAGCTGATCACTCATTAGACAGGACCATACTGTAGATACAACATTATCTAGCTGATCACTCATTAGACAGGACCAGAGATACAACATTATCTAGCTGATCACGCATTAGACAGGACCAGAGATACAACATTATCTAGCTGATAACTCATTAGACAGGAGCAAAGATACAACATTATCTAGCTGATCACTCATTAGACAGGAGCAGAGATACAACATTATCTAGCTGATCACTCATTAGACAGGACCAAAGATACAACATTATCTAGCTGATCACTCATTAGACAGGACCAGAGATACCACATTATCTAGCTGATCACTCATTAGACAGGACCAAAGATACAACATTATCTAGCTGATCACTCATTAGACAGGAGCAGAGATACAACATTATCTAGCTGATCACTCATTAGACAGGACCAGAGATACAACATTATCTAGCTGATCACTCATTAGACAGGACCAAAGATACAACATTATCTAGCTGATCGCTCATTAGACAGGAGCAGAGATACAACATTATCTAGCTGATCACTCATTAGACAGGACCAGAGATACAACATTATCTAGCTGATCACTCATTAGACAGGACCAGAGATACAACATTATCTAGCTGATCACTCATTAGACAGGAGCAGAGATACAGCATTATCTAGCTGATCACTCATTAGACTGGACCATACTGTAGATACAACATTATCTAGATGATCACTCATTAGACAGGACCATACTGTAGATACAACATTATCTAGCTGATCACTCATTAGACAGGACCATACTGTAGATACAACATTATCTAGCTGATCACTCATTAGACAGGACCAGAGATACAACATTATCTAGCTGATCACTCATTAGACAGGACCAAAGATACAACATTATCTAGCTGATCACTCATTAGACAGGAGCAGAGATACAACATTATCTAGCTGATCACTCATTAGACAGGAGCAGAGCCACAACATTATCTAGCTGATCACTCATTAGACAGGACCAAAGATACAACATTATCTAGCTGATCACTCACTAGACAGGACCAGAGATACAACATTATCTAGCTGATCACTCATTAGACAGGACCAGAGATACAACATTATCTAGCTGATCACTCATTAGACAGGACCAGAGATACAACATTATCTAGCTGATCACTCATTAGACAGGACCAGAGATACAACATTATCTAGCTGATCACTCATTAGAGAGGAGCAGAGATACAACATTACCTAGCTGATCACTCATTAGACAGGACCATACTGTAGATACAACATTATCTAGCTGATTACTCATTAGACAGGACCAGAGATACAACATTATCTAGCTGATGACTCATTAGATAGGACCAAAGATACAACATTATCTAGCTGATCACTCATTAGACAGGACCCTACTGTAGATACAACATTATCTAGCTGATCACTCATTAGACAGGACCATACTGTAGATACAACATTATCTAGCCGATCACTCATTAGACAGGACCATACTGTAGATACAACATTATCTGGCCGATCACTCATTAGACAGGACCAGAGATACAACATTATCTAGCTGATCACTCATTAGACAGGACCAGAGATACAACATTATCTAGCTGATCACTCATTAGACAGGACCAGAGATCCAACATTATCTAGCTGATCAATCATTAGACAGGAACAGAGATACAACATTATCTAGCTGATCACTCCATAGACAGGACCAGAGATACATCATTATCTAGCTGATCACTCATTAGACAGGATCAGAGATACAACATTATCTAGCTGATCACTCATTAGACAGGAGCAGAGATACAACATTATCTAGCTGACCACTCATTAGACAGGAGCAGAGATACAACATTATCTCGATCACTCATTAGACAGACCAGAGATACAACATTATCTAGCTGATCACTCATTAGACAGGACCAACGATACAACATTTTCTAGCTGATCACCATTAGACAGGACCAAAGATACAACATTATCTAGCTGATCACTCATTAGACAGGAGCAGAGATACAACATTATCTAGCTGATCACTCATTAGACAGGAGCAGAGATACAACATTATCTAGCTGATCACTCATTAGACAGGACCAGAGATACAACATTATCTAGCTGATCACTCATTAGACAGGACCAGAGATCCAACATTATCTAGCTGATCAATCATTAGACAGGAACAGAGATACAACATTATCTAGCTGATCACTCCTTAGACAGGACCAGAGATACATCATTATCTAGCTGATCACTCATTAGACAGGATCAGAGATACAACATTATCTAGCTGATCACTCATTAGACAGGAGCAGAGATACAACATTATCTAGCTGACCACTCATTAGACAGGAGCAGAGATACAACATTATCTCGCTGATCACTCATTAGACAGGACCAGAGATACAACATTATCTAGCTGATCACTCATTAGACAGGACCAACGATACAACATTTTCTAGCTGATCACTCATTAGACAGGACCAAAGATACAACATTATCTAGCTGATCACTCATTAGACAGGAGCAGAGATACAACATTATCTAGCTGATCACTCATTAGACAGGAGCAGAGATACAACATTATCTAGCTGATCACTCATTAGACAGGACCAGAGATACAACATTATCTAGCTGATCACTCATTAGACAGGACCAAAGATACAACATTATCTAGCTGATCACTCATTAGACAGGACCAGAGATACAACATTATCTAGCTGATCACTCATTAGACAGGAGCAGAGATACAACATTATCTAGCTGATCACTCATTAGACAGGACCAAAGATACAACATTATCTAGCTGATCACTCATTAGACAGGACCAGAGATACAACATTATCTAGCTGATCACTCATTAGACAGGACCAGAGATACGACATTATCTAGCTGATCACTCATTAGACAGGAGCAGAGATACAACATTATCTAGCTGATCACTCATTAGACAGGAGCAGAGATACAACATTACCCAGCTGATCACTCATTAGAGAGGAGCAGAGATACAACATTACCTAGCTGATCACTCATTAGATAGGACCATACTGTAGATACAACATTATCTAGCTGATTACTCATTAGACAGGACCAGAGATACAACATTATCTAGCTGATCACTCATTAGATAGGACCAAAGATACAACATTATCTAGCTGATCACTCATTAGACAGGACCATACTGTAGATACAACATTATCTAGCTGATCACTCATTAGACAGGACCATACTGTAGATACAACATTATCTAGCCGATCACTCATTAGACAGGACCATACTGTAGATACAACATTATCTAGCTCTCACTCATTAGACAGGACCAGATATACAACATTATCTAGTTGATCACTCATTAGACAGGACCAGAGATACAACATTATCTAGCTGATCACTCCTTAGACAGGACCAGAGATACAACATTATCTAGCTGATCACTCATTAGACACGACTGGAGATACAACTTTATCTAGCTGATCACTCATTAGACAGGACCAGAGATACAACATTATCTAGCTGATCAATCATTAGACAGGAGCAGAGATACAACATTACCTAGCTGATCACTCATTAGACAGGACCGGAGATACAACATTACCTAGCTGATCACTCTAGACTGGACAATACTGTAGATACAACATTATCTAGCTGATCACTCATTAGACAGGACCATACTGTAGATACAACATTATCTAGCCGATCACTCATTAGACAGGACCAGAGATACAACATTATCTAGCTGATCACTCATTAGACAGGACCAGAGATACACCATTATCTAGCTGATCACTCATTAGACAGGACCAGGGATCCAACATTATCTAGCTGATCACTCATTAGACAGGACCAGATATACAACATTATCTAGTTGATCACTCATTAGACAGGACCAGAGATACAACATTATCTAGCTGATCAATCATTAGACAGGACCAAAGATACAACATTATCTAGCTGATCACTCATTAGACAGGACCAGAGATACCACATTATCTAGCTGATCACTCATTAGAAAGGACCAAAGATACAACATTATCTAGCTGATCACTCATTAGACAGGAGCAGAGATACAACATTATCTAGCTGATCACTCATTAGACAGGACCAGAGATACAACATTATCTAGCTGATCACTCATTAGACAGGACCAAAGATACAACATTATCTAGCTGATCGCTCATTAGACAGGAGCAGAGATACAACATTATCTAGCTGATCACTCATTAGACAGGACCAGAGATACAACATTATCTAGCTGATCACTCATTAGACAGGACCAGAGATACAGCATTATCTAGCTGATCACTCATTAGACTGGACCATACTGTAGATACAACATTATCTAGATGATCACTCATTAGACAGGACCATACTGTAGATACAACATTATCTAGCTGATCACTCATTAGACAGGACCAGAGATACAACATTATCTAGCTGATCACTCATTAGATAGGACCAAAGATACAACATTATCTAGCTGATCACTCATTAGACAGGACCATACTGTAGATACAACATTATCTAGCTGATCACTCATTAGACAGGACCATACTGTAGATACAACATTATCTAGCCGATCACTCATTAGACAGGACCATACTGTAGATACAACATTATCTAGCCGATCACTCATTAGACAGGACCAGATATACAACATTATCTAGTTGATCACTCATTAGACAGGACCAGAGATACAACATTATCTAGCTGATCACTCCTTAGACAGGACCAGAGATACAACATTATCTAGCTGATCACTCATTAGACACGACTGGAGATACAACTTTATCTAGCTGATCACTCATTAGACAGGACCAGAGATACAACATTATCTAGCTGATCAATCATTAGACAGGAGCAGAGATACAACATTACCTAGCTGATCACTCATTAGACAGGACCGGAGATACAACATTACCTAGCTGATCACTCACTAGACTGGACAATACTGTAGATACAACATTATCTAGCTGATCACTCATTAGACAGGACCATACTGTAGATACAACATTATCTAGCCGATCACTCATTAGACAGGACCAGAGATACAACATTATCTAGCTGATCACTCATTAGACAGGACCAGAGATACACCATTATCTAGCTGATCACTCATTAGACAGGACCAGGGATCCAACATTATCTAGCTGATCACTCATTAGACAGGACCAGATATACAACATTATCTAGTTGATCACTCATTAGACAGGACCAGAGATACAACATTATCTAGCTGATCAATCATTAGACAGGACCAAAGATACAACATTATCTAGCTGATCACTCATTAGACAGGACCAGAGATACCACATTATCTAGCTGATCACTCATTAGAAAGGACCAAAGATACAACATTATCTAGCTGATCACTCATTAGACAGGAGCAGAGATACAACATTATCTAGCTGATCACTCATTAGACAGGACCAGAGATACAACATTATCTAGCTGATCACTCATTAGACAGGACCAAAGATACAACATTATCTAGCTGATCGCTCATTAGACAGGAGCAGAGATACAACATTATCTAGCTGATCACTCATTAGACAGGACCAGAGATACAACATTATCTAGCTGATCACTCATTAGACAGGAGCAGAGATACAGCATTATCTAGCTGATCACTCATTAGACTGGACCATACTGTAGATACAACATTATCTAGATGATCACTCATTAGACAGGACCATACTGTAGATACAACATTATCTAGCTGATCACTCATTAGACAGGACCAGAGATACAACATTATCTAGCTGATCACTCATTAGACAGGACCAAAGATACAACATTATCTAGCTGATCACTCATTAGACAGGAGCAGAGATACAACATTATCTAGCTGATCACTCATTAGACAGGAGCAGAGATACAACATTATCTAGCTGATCACTCATTAGACAGGACCAAAGATACAACATTATCTAGCTGATCACTCACTAGACAGGACCAGAGATACAACATTATCTAGCTGATCACTCATTAGACAGGACCAGAGATACAACATTATCTAGCTGATCACTCATTAGACAGGATCAGAGATACAACATTATCTAGCTGATCACTCATTAGACAGGACCAGAGATACAACATTATCTAGCTGATCACTCATTAGACAGGTGCAGAGATACAACATTACCTAGCTGATCACTCATTAGAGAGGAGCAGAGATACAACATTACCTAGCTGATCACTCATTAGACAGGACCATACTGTAGATACAACTTTATCTAGCTGATTACTCATTAGACAGGACCAGAGATACAACATTATCTAGCTGATGACTCATTAGATAGGACCAAAGATACAACATTATCTAGCTGATCACTCATTAGACAGGACCCTACTGTAGATACAACATTATCTAGCTGATCACTCATTAGACAGGACCATACTGTAGATACAACATTATCTAGCCGATCACTCATTAGACAGGACCATACTGTAGATACAACATTATCTGGCCGATCACTCATTAGACAGGACCAGAGATACAACATTATCTAGCTGATCACTCATTAGACAGGACCAGAGATCCAACATTATCTAGCTGATCAATCATTAGACAGGAACAGAGATACAACATTATCTAGCTGATCACTCATTAGACAGGACCAGATATACAACATTATCTAGTTGATCACTCATTAGACAGGACCAGAGATACAACATTATCTAGCTGATCACTCCTTAGACAGGACCAGAGATACATCATTATCTAGCTGATCACTCATTAGACAGGATCAGAGATACAACATTATCTAGCTGATCACTCATTAGACAGGAGCAGAGATACAACATTATCTAGCTGATCACTCATTAGACAGGACCAACGATACAACATTTTCTAGCTGATCACTCATTAGACAGGACCAAAGATACAACATTATCTAGCTGATCACTCATTAGACAGGAGCAGAGATACAACATTATCTAGCTGATCACTCATTAGACAGGAGCAGAGATACAACATTATCTAGCTGATCACTCATTAGACAGGACCAGAGATACAACATTATCTAGCTGATCACTCATTAGACAGGACCAAAGATACAACATTATCTAGCTGATCACTCATTAGACAGGACCAGAGATACAACATTATCTAGCTGATCACTCATTAGACAGGAGCAGAGATACAACATTATCTAGCTGATCACTCATTAGACAGGACCAAAGATACAACATTATCTAGCTGATAACTCATTAGACAGGACCAAAGATACAACATTATCTAGCTGATCACTCATTAGACAGGAGCAGAGATACAACATTATCTAGCTGATCACTCATTAGACAGGACCAGAGATACAACATTATCTAGCTGATCACTCATTAGACAGGACCAGAGATACGACATTATCTAGCTGATCACTCATTAGACAGGACCAAAGATACAACATTATCTAGCTGATCACTCATTAGACAGGAGCAGAGATACAACATTATCTAGCTGATCACTCATTAGACAGGACCAGAGATACAACATTATCTAGCTGATCACTCATTAGACAGGACCAGAGATACAACATTATCTAGCTGATCACTCATTAGACAGGACCAGAGATACAACATTATCTAGCTGATCACTCATTAGACAGGAGCAGAGATACAACATTACCTAGCTGATCACTCATTAGAGAGGAGCAGAGATACAACATTACCTAGCTGATCACTCATTAGATAGGACCATACTGTAGATACAACATTATCTAGCTGATTACTCATTAGACAGGACCAGAGATACAACATTATCTAGCTGATCACTCATTAGATAGGACCAAAGATACAACATTATCTAGCTGATCACTCATTAGACAGGACCATACTGTAGATACAACATTATCTAGCTGATCACTCATTAGACAGGACCATACTGTAGATACAACATTATCTAGCCGATCACTCATTAGACAGGACCATACTGTAGATACAACATTATCTAGCCGATCACTCATTAGACAGGACCAGATATACAACATTATCTAGTTGATCACTCATTAGACAGGACCAGAGATACAACATTATCTAGCTGATCACTCCTTAGACAGGACCAGAGATACAACATTATCTAGCTGATCACTCATTAGACAGGACCAGAGATACAACATTATCTAGCTGATCACTCATTAGACAGGAGCAGAGATACAACATTACCTAGCTGATCACTCATTAGAGAGGAGCAGAGATACAACATTACCTAGCTGATCACTCATTAGATAGGACCATACTGTAGATACAACATTATCTAGCTGATTACTCATTAGACAGGACCAGAGATACAACATTATCTAGCTGATCACTCATTAGATAGGACCAAAGATACAACATTATCTAGCTGATCACTCATTAGACAGGACCATACTGTAGATACAACATTATCTAGCTGATCACTCATTAGACAGGACCATACTGTAGATACAACATTATCTAGCCGATCACTCATTAGACAGGACCATACTGTAGATAAAACATTATCTAGCCGATCACTCATTAGACAGGACCAGATATACAACATTATCTAGTTGATCACTCATTAGACAGGACCAGAGATACAACATTATCTAGCTGATCACTCCTTAGACAGGACCAGAGATACAACATTATCTAGCTGATCACTCATTAGACACGACTGGAGATACAACTTTATCTAGCTGATCACTCATTAGACAGGACCAGAGATACAACATTATCTAGCTGATCAATCATTAGACAGGAGCAGAGATACAACATTACCTAGCTGATCACTCATTAGACAGGACCGGAGATACAACATTACCTAGCTGATCACTCACTAGACTGGACAATACTGTAGATACAACATTATCTAGCTGATCACTCATTAGACAGGACCATACTGTAGATACAACATTATCTAGCCGATCACTCATTAGACAGGACCAGAGATACAACATTATCTAGCTGATCACTCATTAGACAGGACCAGAGATACACCATTATCTAGCTGATCACTCATTAGACAGGACCAGGGATCCAACATTATCTAGCTGATCACTCATAAGACAGGACCAGATATACAACATTATCTAGTTGATCACTCATTAGACAGGACCAGAGATACAACATTATCTAGCTGATCAATCATTAGACAGGAGCAGAGATACAACATTAACTAGCTGATCACTCATTAGACAGGACCAGAGATACAACATTATCTAGCTGATCACTCATTAGACAGGAGCAGAGATACAACATTATCTAGCTGATCACTCATTAGACAGGACCAGAGATACAACATTATCTAGCTGATCACTCATTAGACAGGACCAGAGATACAACATTATCTAGCTGATCACTCATTAGACAGGACCAGAGATACAACATTATCTAGCTGATCACTCATTAGACAGGAGCAGAGATACAACATTACCTAGCTGATCACTCATTAGAGAGGAGCAGAGATACAACATTACCTAGCTGATCACTCATTAGATAGGACCATACTGTAGATACAACATTATCTAGCTGATTACTCATTAGACAGGACCAGAGATACAACATTATCTAGCTGATCACTCATTAGATAGGACCAAAGATACAACATTATCTAGCTGATCACTCATTAGACAGGACCATACTGTAGATACAACATTATCTAGCTGATCACTCATTAGACAGGACCATACTGTAGATACAACATTATCTAGCCGATCACTCATTAGACAGGACCATACTGTAGATACAACATTATCTAGCCGATCACTCATTAGACAGGACCAGATATACAACATTATCTAGTTGATCACTCATTAGACAGGACCAGAGATACAACATTATCTAGCTGATCACTCCTTAGACAGGACCAGAGATACAACATTATCTAGCTGATCACTCATTAGACAGGACCAGAGATACAACATTATCTAGCTGATCACTCATTAGACAGGAGCAGAGATACAACATTACCTAGCTGATCACTCATTAGAGAGGAGCAGAGATACAACATTACCTAGCTGATCACTCATTAGATAGGACCATACTGTAGATACAACATTATCTAGCTGATTACTCATTAGACAGGACCAGAGATACAACATTATCTAGCTGATCACTCATTAGATAGGACCAAAGATACAACATTATCTAGCTGATCACTCATTAGACAGGACCATACTGTAGATACAACATTATCTAGCTGATCACTCATTAGACAGGACCATACTGTAGATACAACATTATCTAGCCGATCACTCATTAGACAGGACCATACTGTAGATAAAACATTATCTAGCCGATCACTCATTAGACAGGACCAGATATACAACATTATCTAGTTGATCACTCATTAGACAGGACCAGAGATACAACATTATCTAGCTGATCACTCCTTAGACAGGACCAGAGATACAACATTATCTAGCTGATCACTCATTAGACACGACTGGAGATACAACTTTATCTAGCTGATCACTCATTAGACAGGACCAGAGATACAACATTATCTAGCTGATCAATCATTAGACAGGAGCAGAGATACAACATTACCTAGCTGATCACTCATTAGACAGGACCGGAGATACAACATTACCTAGCTGATCACTCACTAGACTGGACAATACTGTAGATACAACATTATCTAGCTGATCACTCATTAGACAGGACCATACTGTAGATACAACATTATCTAGCCGATCACTCATTAGACAGGACCAGAGATACAACATTATCTAGCTGATCACTCATTAGACAGGACCAGAGATACACCATTATCTAGCTGATCACTCATTAGACAGGACCAGGGATCCAACATTATCTAGCTGATCACTCATAAGACAGGACCAGATATACAACATTATCTAGTTGATCACTCATTAGACAGGACCAGAGATACAACATTATCTAGCTGATCAATCATTAGACAGGAGCAGAGATACAACATTAACTAGCTGATCACTCATTAGACAGGACCAGAGATACAACATTATCTAGCTGATCACTCATTAGACAGGACCAGATATACAACATTATCTAGTTGATCACTCATTAGACAGGACCAGAGATACAACATTATCTAGCTGATCACTCCTTAGACAGGACCAGAGATACAACATTATCTAGCTGATCACTCATTAGACACGACTGGAGATACAACATTATCTAGCTGATCACTCATTAGACAGGACCAGAGATACAACATTATCTAGCTGATCAATCATTAGACAGGAGCAGAGATACAACATTACCTAGCTGATCACTCATTAGACAGGACCGGAGATACAACATTACCTAGCTGATCACTCACTAGACTGGACAATACTGTAGATACAACATTATCTAGCTGATCACTCATTAGACAGGACCATACTGTAGATACAACATTATCTAGCCGATCACTCATTAGACAGGACCAGAGATACAACATTATCTAGCTGATCACTCATTAGACAGGACCAGAGATACACCATTATCTAGCTGATCACTCATTAGACAGGACCAGGGATCCAACATTATCTAGCTGATCACTCATAAGACAGGACCAGATATACAACATTATCTAGTTGATCACTCATTAGACAGGACCAGAGATACAACATTATCTAGCTGATCAATCATTAGACAGGAGCAGAGATACAACATTAACTAGCTGATCACTCATTAGACAGGACCAGAGATACAACATTATCTAGCTGATCACTCATTAGACAGGACCAGATATACAACATTATCTAGCTGATCACTCATTAGACAGGACCAGAGATACATTATTATCTAGCTGATCACTCATTAGACAGGAGCAGAGATACAACATTACCTAGCTGATCACTCATTAGACAGGACCAGAGATACAACATTATCTAGCTGATCACTCATTAGATAGGACCAAAGATACAACATTATCTAGCTGATCACTCATTAGACAGGACCATACTGTAGATACAACATTATCTAGCCGATCACTCATTAGACAGGACCAGATATACAACATTATCTAGTTGATCACTCATTAGACAGGACCAAAGATACAACATTATCTAGCTGATCACTCATTAGACAGGACCATACTGTAGATACAACATTATCTAGCCGATCACTCATTAGACAGGACCAGATATACAACATTATCTAGTTGATCACTCATTAGACAGGACCAAAGATACAACATTATCTAGCTGATCACTCATTAGACAGGACCATACTGTAGATACAACATTATCTAGCTGATCACTCATTAGACAGGACCATACTGTAGATACAACATTATCTAGCCGATCACTCATTAGACAGGACCATACTGTAGATACAACATTATCTAGCCGATCACTCATTAGACAGGACCAGATATACAACATTATCTAGTTGATCACTCATTAGACAGGACCAGAGATACAACATTATCTAGCTGATCACTCCTTAGACAGGACCAGAGATACAACATTATCTAGCTGATCACTCGTTAGACAGGACCAGAGATACAACATTATCTAGCTGATCACTCATTAGACAGGAGCAGAGATACAACATTACCTAGCTGATCACTCATTAGAGAGGAGCAGAGATACAACATTACCTAGCTGATCACTCATTAGATAGGACCATACTGTAGATACAACATTATCTAGCTGATTACTCATTAGACAGGACCAGAGATACAACATTATCTAGCTGATCACTCATTAGATAGGACCAAAGATACAACATTATCTAGCTGATCACTCATTAGACAGGACCATACTGTAGATACAACATTATCTAGCTGATCACTCATTAGACAGGACCATACTGTAGATACAACATTATCTAGCCGATCACTCATTAGACAGGACCATACTGTAGATAAAACATTATCTAGCCGATCACTCATTAGACAGGACCAGATATACAACATTATCTAGTTGATCACTCATTAGACAGGACCAGAGATACAACATTATCTAGCTGATCACTCCTTAGACAGGACCAGAGATACAACATTATCTAGCTGATCACTCATTAGACACGACTGGAGATACAACTTTATCTAGCTGATCACTCATTAGACAGGACCAGAGATACAACATTATCTAGCTGATCAATCATTAGACAGGAGCAGAGATACAACATTACCTAGCTGATCACTCATTAGACAGGACCGGAGATACAACATTACCTAGCTGATCACTCACTAGACTGGACAATACTGTAGATACAACATTATCTAGCTGATCACTCATTAGACAGGACCATACTGTAGATACAACATTATCTAGCCGATCACTCATTAGACAGGACCAGAGATACAACATTATCTAGCTGATCACTCATTAGACAGGACCAGAGATACACCATTATCTAGCTGATCACTCATTAGACAGGACCAGGGATCCAACATTATCTAGCTGATCACTCATAAGACAGGACCAGATATACAACATTATCTAGTTGATCACTCATTAGACAGGACCAGAGATACAACATTATCTAGCTGATCAATCATTAGACAGGAGCAGAGATACAACATTATCTAGCTGATCACTCATTAGACAGGACCAGAGATACAACATTATCTAGCTGATCACTCATTAGACAGGACCAGAGATACAACATTATCTAGCTGATCACTCGTTAGACAGGACCAGAGATACAACATTATCTAGCTGATCACTCATTAGACAGGAGCAGAGATACAACATTACCTAGCTGATCACTCATTAGAGAGGAGCAGAGATACAACATTACCTAGCTGATCACTCATTAGATAGGACCATACTGTAGATACAACATTATCTAGCTGATTACTCATTAGACAGGACCAGAGATACAACATTATCTAGCTGATCACTCATTAGATAGGACCAAAGATACAACATTATCTAGCTGATCACTCATTAGACAGGACCATACTGTAGATACAACATTATCTAGCTGATCACTCATTAGACAGGACCATACTGTAGATACAACATTATCTAGCCGATCACTCATTAGACAGGACCATACTGTAGATACAACATTATCTAGCCGATCACTCATTAGACAGGACCAGATATACAACATTATCTAGTTGATCACTCATTAGACAGGACCAGAGATACAACATTATCTAGCTGATCACTCCTTAGACAGGACCAGAGATACAACATTATCTAGCTGATCACTCGTTAGACAGGACCAGAGATACAACATTATCTAGCTGATCACTCATTAGACAGGAGCAGAGATACAACATTACCTAGCTGATCACTCATTAGAGAGGAGCAGAGATACAACATTACCTAGCTGATCACTCATTAGATAGGACCATACTGTAGATACAACATTATCTAGCTGATTACTCATTAGACAGGACCAGAGATACAACATTATCTAGCTGATCACTCATTAGATAGGACCAAAGATACAACATTATCTAGCTGATCACTCATTAGACAGGACCATACTGTAGATACAACATTATCTAGCTGATCACTCATTAGACAGGACCATACTGTAGATACAACATTATCTAGCCGATCACTCATTAGACAGGACCATACTGTAGATAAAACATTATCTAGCCGATCACTCATTAGACAGGACCAGATATACAACATTATCTAGTTGATCACTCATTAGACAGGACCAGAGATACAACATTATCTAGCTGATCACTCCTTAGACAGGACCAGAGATACAACATTATCTAGCTGATCACTCATTAGACACGACTGGAGATACAACTTTATCTAGCTGATCACTCATTAGACAGGACCAGAGATACAACATTATCTAGCTGATCAATCATTAGACAGGAGCAGAGATACAACATTACCTAGCTGATCACTCATTAGACAGGACCGAGATACAACATTACCTAGCTGATCACTCACTAGACTGGACAATACTGTAGATACAACATTATCTAGCTGATCACTCATTAGACAGGACCATACTGTAGATACAACATTATCTAGCCGATCACTCATTAGACAGGACCAGAGATACAACATTATCTAGCTGATCACTCATTAGACAGGACCAGAGATACACCATTATCTAGCTGATCACTCATTAGACAGGACCAGGATCCAACATTATCTAGCTGATCACTCATAAGACAGGACCAGATATACAACATTATCTAGTTGATCACTCATTAGACAGGACCAGAGATACAACATTATCTAGCTGATCAATCATTAGACAGGAGCAGAGATACAACATTAACTAGCTGATCACTCATTAGACAGGACCAGAGATACAACATTATCTAGCTGATCACTCATTAGACAGGACCAGATATACAACATTATCTAGTTGATCACTCATTAGACAGGACCAGAGATACAACATTATCTAGCTGATCACTCCTTAGACAGGACCAGAGATACAACATTATCTAGCTGATCACTCATTAGACACGACTGGAGATACAACATTATCTAGCTGATCACTCATTAGACAGGACCAGAGATACAACATTATCTAGCTGATCAATCATTAGACAGGAGCAGAGATACAACATTACCTAGCTGATCACTCATTAGACAGGACCGAGATACAACATTACCTAGCTGATCACTCACTAGACTGGACAATACTGTAGATACAACATTATCTAGCTGATCACTCATTAGACAGGACCATACTGTAGATACAACATTATCTAGCCGATCACTCATTAGACAGGACCAGAGATACAACATTATCTAGCTGATCAATCATTAGACAGGAGCAGAGATACAACATTACCTAGCTGATCACTCATTAGACAGGACCGGAGATACAACATTACCTAGCTGATCACTCACTAGACTGGACAATACTGTAGATACAACATTATCTAGCTGATCACTCATTAGACAGGACCATACTGTAGATACAACATTATCTAGCCGATCACTCATTAGACAGGACCAGAGATACAACATTATCTAGCTGATCACTCATTAGACAGGACCAGAGATACACCATTATCTAGCTGATCACTCATTAGACAGGACCAGGGATCCAACATTATCTAGCTGATCACTCATAAGACAGGACCAGATATACAACATTATCTAGTTGATCACTCATTAGACAGGACCAGAGATACAACATTATCTAGCTGATCAATCATTAGACAGGAGCAGAGATACAACATTATCTAGCTGATCACTCCTTAGACAGGACCAGAGATACAACATTATCTAGCTGATCACTCATTAGACACGACTGGAGATACAACATTATCTAGCTGATCACTCATTAGACAGGACCAGAGATACAACATTATCTAGCTGATCAATCATTAGACAGGAGCAGAGATACAACATTACCTAGCTGATCACTCATTAGACAGGACCGGAGATACAACATTACCTAGCTGATCACTCACTAGACTGGACAATACTGTAGATACAACATTATCTAGCTGATCACTCATTAGACAGGACCATACTGTAGATACAACATTATCTAGCCGATCACTCATTAGACAGGACCAGAGATACAACATTATCTAGCTGATCACTCATTAGACAGGACCAGAGATACACCATTATCTAGCTGATCACTCATTAGACAGGACCAGGGATCCAACATTATCTAGCTGATCACTCATAAGACAGGACCAGATATACAACATTATCTAGCTGATCACTCATTAGATAGGACCAAAGATACAACATTATCTAGCTGATCACTCATTAGACAGGACCATACTGTAGATACAACATTATCTAGCTGATCACTCATTAGACAGGACCATACTGTAGATACAACATTATCTAGCCGATCACTCATTAGACAGGACCATACTGTAGATACAACATTATCTAGCCGATCACTCATTAGACAGGACCAGATATACAACATTATCTAGTTGATCACTCATTAGACAGGACCAGAGATACAACATTATCTAGCTGATCACTCCTTAGACAGGACCAGAGATACAACATTTCTAGCTGATCACTCATTAGACATGACTGGAGATACAACATTATCTAGCTGATCACTCATTAGACAGGACCAGAGATACAACATTATCTAGCTGATCAATCATTAGACAGGAGCAGAGATACAACATTACCTAGCTGATCACTCATTAGACAGGACCGGAGATACAACATTACCTAGCTGATCACTCACTAGACTGGACAATACTGTAGATACAACATTATCTAGCTGATCACTCATTAGACAGGACCATACTGTAGATACAACATTATCTAGCCGATCACTCATTAGACAGGACCATACTGTAGATACAACATTATCTAGCCGATCACTCATTAGACAGGACCAGATATACAACATTATCTAGTTGATCACTCATTAGACAGGACCAGAGATACAACATTATCTAGCCGATCACTCATTAGACAGGACCAGAGATACAACATTATCTAGCTGATCACTCATTAGACCTGACTGGAGATACAACATTATCTAGCTGGTCACTCATTAGAAAGGACCATATTGTAGATACATCATTATCTAGCTGATCACTCATTAGACAGGACGAGAGATACAACATTATCTAGCTGATCATTAATTAGACAGGACCAAAGATACAACATTATCTAGCTGATCACTCATTAGACAGGAGCAGAGATACAACATTATCTAGCTGATCACTCATTAGACAGGAGCAGAGATACAACATTACCTAGCTGATCACTCATTAGACAGGACCGGAGATACAACATTACCTAGCTGATCACTCATTATACAGGACGAGAGATACAACATTATCTAGCTGATCATTCATTAGACAGGACCAGAGATACAGCATTATCTAGCTGATCACTCATTAGACAGGGCCAGAGATACAACATTATCTAGCTGATCACTCATTAGACAGGAGCAGAGATACAACATTATCTAGCTGATCACTCATTATACAGGACGAGAGATACAACATTATCTAGCTGATCATTCATTAGACAGGACCAGAGATACAGCATTATCTAGCTGATCACTCATTAGACAGGGCCAGAGATACAACATTATCTAGCTGATCACTCATTAGACAGGAGCAGAGATACAACATTATCTAGCTGGTCACTCATTAGACAGGGCCAGAGATACAACATTATCTAGCTGATCACTCATTAGACAGGGCCAGAGATACAACATTATCTAGCTGATCACTCCTTAGACAGGGCCAGAGATACAACATTATCTAGCTGATCACTCATTAGACAGGACCAGAGATACAACATTATCTAGCTGATCACTCATTAGACAGGACCAGAGATACAACATTATCTAGCTGATCACTCATTAGCCAGGACCAGAGATACAACATTATCTAGCTGATCAATCATTAGACAGGACCGGAGATACAACATTATCTAGCTGATCACTCATTAGACAGGACCAGAGATACAACATTATCTAGCTGATCAATCATTAGACAGGAACAGAGATACACCATTATCTAGTTGATCACTCATTAGACAGGACCAGAGATACAACATTATCTAGCTGATCACTCCTTAGACAGGACCATACTGTAGATACAACATTATCTAGCTGATGACTCATTAGACAGGACCATACTGTAGATACAACATTATCTAGCCGATCACTCATTAGACAGGACCAGACATACAACATTATCTAGCTGATCACTCATTAGACAGGACCAGAGATACAACATTATCTAGCTGATCACTCATTAGACAGGACCAGAGATACAACATTATCTAGATGATCACTCATTAGACAGGACCAGAGATCCAACATTATCTAGCTGATCACTCATTAGACAGGACCAGATATACAACATTATCTAGTTGATCACTCATTAGACAGGACCAGAGATACAACATTATCTAGCTGATCACACCTTAGACAGGAGCAGAGATACAACATTATCTAGCTGATCACTCATTAGACAGGACCGGAGATACAACATTATCTAGCTGATCACTCATTAAACAGGACCAGCGATACAACAATATCTAGCTGATCAATCATTAGACAGGAGCAGAGATACAACATTACCTAGCTAATCACTCATTAGACAGGACCGGAGATACAACATTACCTAGCTGATCACTCACTAGACTGGACCATACTGTAGATACAACATTATCTAGCTGATCACTCATTAGACAGGACCAGAGATACAACATTATCTAGCTGATCACTCATTAGACAGGACCAGAGATACAACATTACTAGCTGATCACTCATTAGACAAGACCAGAGATACAACATTATCTAGCTGATCACTCATTAGACAGGACCAAAGATACAACATTATCTAGCTGGTCACTCATTAGAAAGGACCATATTGTAGATACATCATTATCTAGCTGATCACTCATTAGACAGGACCAGAGATACAACATTATCTAGCTGATCACTCATTAGACAGGGCCAGAGATACAACATTATCTAGCTGATCACTCATTAGACAGGGCCAGAGATACAACATTATCTAGCTGATCACTCATTAGACAGGAGCAGAGATACAGCATTATCTAGCTGATCACTCATTAGACAGGGCCAGAGATACAACATTATCTAGCTGATCACTCATTAGACAGGGCCAGAGATACAACATTATCTAGCTGATCACTCATTAGACAGGAGCAGAGATACAACATTATCTAGCTGATCACTCATTAGACAGGGCCAGAGATACAACATTATCTAGCTGATCACTCCTTAGACAGGGCCAGAGATACAACATTATCTAGCTGATCACTCCTTAGACAGGGACAGAGATACAACATTATCTAGCTGATCACTCCTTAGACAGGGCCAGAGATACAACATTATCTAGATGATCGCTCATTAGACAGGACCAGAGATACAACATTATCTAGCTGATCACTCATTAGACAGGACCAGAGATACAACATTATCTAGCTGATCACTCATTAGACAGGAGCAGAGATACAACATTATCTAGCTGGTCACTCATTAGACAGGGCCAGAGATACAACATTATCTAGCTGATCACTCATTAGACAGGGCCAGAGATACAACATTATCTAGCTGATCACTCCTTAGACAGGGCCAGAGATACAACATTATCTAGCTGATCACTCATTAGACAGGACCAGAGATACAACATTATCTAGCTGATCACTCATTAGACAGGACCAGAGATACAACATTATCTAGCTGATCACTCATTAGCCAGGACCAGAGATACAACATTATCTAGCTGATCAATCATTAGACAGGACCGGAGATACAACATTATCTAGCTGATCACTCATTAGACAGGACCAGAGATACAACATTATCTAGCTGATCAATCATTAGACAGGAACAGAGATACACCATTATCTAGTTGATCACTCATTAGACAGGACCAGAGATACAACATTATCTAGCTGATCACTCCTTAGACAGGACCATACTGTAGATACAACATTATCTAGCTGATGACTCATTAGACAGGACCATACTGTAGATACAACATTATCTAGCCGATCACTCATTAGACAGGACCAGAGATACAACATTATCTAGCTGATCACTCATTAGACAGGACCAGAGATACAACATTATCTAGCTGATCACTCATTAGACAGGACCAGAGATACAACATTATCTAGATGATCACTCATTAGACAGGACCAGAGATCCAACATTATCTAGCTGATCACTCATTAGACAGGACCAGATATACAACATTATCTAGTTGATCACTCATTAGACAGGACCAGAGATACAACATTATCTTAGCTGATCACACCTAGACAGGAGCAGAGATACAACATTATCTAGCTGATCACTCATTAGACAGGACCGGAGATACAACATTATCTAGCTGATCACTCATTAAACAGGACCAGCGATACAACAATATCTAGCTGATCAATCATTAGACAGGAGCAGAGATACAACATTACCTAGCTAATCACTCATTAGACAGGACCGGAGATACAACATTACCTAGCTGATCACTCACTAGACTGGACCATACTGTAGATACAACATTATCTAGCTGATCACTCATTAGACAGGACCAGAGATACAACATTATCTAGCTGATCACTCATTAGACAGGACCAGAGATACAACATTACTAGCTGATCACTCATTAGACAAGACCAGAGATACAACATTATCTAGCTGATCACTCATTAGACAGGACCAAAGATACAACATTATCTAGCTGGTCACTCATTAGAAAGGACCATATTGTAGATACATCATTATCTAGCTGATCACTCATTAGACAGGACCAGAGATACAACATTATCTAGCTGATCACTCCTTAGACAGGGCCAGAGATACAACATTATCTAGATGATCGCTCATTAGACAGGACCAGAGATACAACATTATCTAGCTGATCACTCATTAGACAGGACCAGAGATACAACATTATCTAGCTGATCAATCATTAGACAGGACCGGAGATACAACATTATCTAGCTGATCACTCATTAGACAGGACCATACTGTAGATACAACATTATCTAGCTGATCACTCATTAGACAGGACCAGAGATACAACATTATCTAGCTGACCACTCATTAGACAGGACCAGAGATACAACATTATCTAGCTGATCACTCATTAGACAGGACCATACTGTAGATACAACATTATCTAGCTGATCACTCATTAGACAGGACCATACTGTAGATACAACATTATCTAGCTGATCACTCATTAGACAGGACCAGAGATACAACATTATCTAGCTGATCACTCATTAGACAGGACCAGAGATACAACATTATCTAGCTGATCACTCATTAGACAGGACCAGAGATACAACATTATCTAGCTGATCACTCATTAGACAGGACCATACTGTAGATACAACATTATCTAGCTGATCACTCAGTAGACAGGACCGGAGATACAACATTATCTAGCTGATCAATCATTAGACAGGACCGGAGATACAACATTATCTAGCTGATCACTCATTAGACAGGACCATACTGTAGATACAACATTATCTAGCTGATCACTCATTAGACAGGACCATACTGTAGATACAACATTATCTAGCTGATCACTCATTAGACAGGACCATACTGTAGATACAACATTATCTAGCTGATCACTCATTAGACAGGACCAGAGATACAACAGTATCTAGCTGATCACTCATTAGACAGGACCATACTGTAGATACAACATTATCTAGCTGATCACTCATTAGACAGGACCAGAGATACAACATTATCTAGCTGATCACTCATTAGACAGGACCAGAGATACAACATTATCTAGCCGATCACTCATTAGACAGGGCCAGAGATGCAACATTATCTAGCTGATAATAATATATATCCCACCTTTCATTAAACCTACAGGCTTCAGGATCCACGACAGATGAATAGCATGACGTTGGTTAGAATCTACTCTCAAAAAAACGGAATTAGAAATCAACACTTTCCCTAATCGATAACAATCAAACTCTATAGTTTGGCAACTAGTTTTGGGAGAAAACTAATTTCAGAACAAAAAATCTATTCCATCTATTCTACAACAATAACATTCTGGTTCCGAGCTCCACCTGGCATCTAACAGATAGGACCAGACAGAGTTGATCGATAAGTTCTTTGTTGGTTGTGATTGCCAGGTAGATAACTTGTGGTTTGAAGTCTTCAAGGCGGTTTGAAGTATTCAAGGCGGACTCTACTGGAAAATAGTTTTTGTTGCTAGCGTTTCTTATAGTAGGATTGTGAGATAGAGAGTTTGAGAAAGGAGAGAGTTTGTCAACAAGTAAAGAGAATGTCAATCAAATATCCCATGTTACAAAGCTAACCCTCTACCAGTACGACTGTGATTAACAATACATTACATTTTGTTGGAAATATTGATCTATCTACTGTATATATTTAACAATATGATGTTGCTAGTTACTTTAACGCTCTAAATTAAATCAGAAAGCAAGCTCCTGTC
>NW_027038173.1:20000-26850 GCF_034236695.1 Oncorhynchus nerka | reverse complement strand
AGTCTATATACAGTAGGTCTGTGAGGGTAGTCTATATACAGTAGGTCTGTGAGGGTAGTCTATATACAGTAGGTCTGTGAGGGTAGTCTATACACATCCATACACACAGGGCCCTACTGTAGGTACTATACAGCATTATAAAGCCTTTGGTGTCCTATTGAACTCCCCTGAACCGTTCCTCTCATTACTGTAACCACCACCACACACACACCAGCAATACTTCCACTAGCTCAGCAACATTCCCCCTCCTCTCACTATGTCCCAAATGGCACCCTATTCTCTATAGGGCACTACTAGGACTGGTCAAAAGTAGTACACTATATAGGGAATCGGGTGCCATTAGCGACCCACCCTCAGTCTCCACCTGGGCTTAACAACACAAACCCTAATGGAGCCTATGGAACCACACAAAACCCCTCTTCTCCCTTTTCTGTACAGCCTGTCAATCTCAATGACATCACAATCGGATTCAATAATTTGATCATAGATGTAGTTGGATCCTGCACCTGATGGAGTAATGACTAGCAAGACTGCCAGGATCTCAGTTTAGCAAAGGATGATTGGTCAAATGACTGCCACCTGAATTCAACAGCATAACTCATTGGTCTGATTTCTGCCACCCAACCAACCAAATTATTAAATCAAATCTTCAAGTGACTCTGAAACCATAGGTTTTTGTTTTTTTCTCTTGCTGTTTTTCTCATCAGATGTTGATTGTTAAATGAATCTGTCCAGCGGTCCCAAGCTCATGACAGCACAATATAGTCCTATGTCAGGGTTATGATAGTCCTATGTCAGGTTATGATAGTCCTATGTCAGGTTATGATAGTCCTATGTCAGGGTTATGATAGTCCTATGTCAGGTTATGATAGTCCTATGTCAGGGTTATGATAGTCCTATGTCAGGGTTATGATAGTCCTATGTCAGGGTTATGATAGTCCTATGTCAGGGTTATGATAGTCCTATGTCAGGGTTATGATAGTCCTATGTCAGGTTATGATAGTCCTATGTCAGGGTTATGATAGTCCTATGTCAGGGTTATGATAGTCCTATGTCAGGGTTATGATAGTCCTATGTCAGGGTTATGATAGTCCTATGTCAGGTTATGATAGTCCTGTCAGGGTTATGATAGTCCTGTCAGGGTTATGATAGTCCTATGTCAGGGTTATGATAGTCCTATGTCAGGGTTATGATAGTCCTATGCCTATGTCAGGGTTATGATAGTCCTGTCAGGGTTATGATAGTCCTATGTCAGGGTTATGATAGTCCTATGGCAGGGTTATGATAGTCCTATGTCAGGGTTATGATAGTCCTATGTCAGGGTTATGATAGTCCTATGTCAGGGTTATGATAGTCCTATGTCAGGGTTATGATAGTCCTGTCAGGGTTATGATAGTCCTATGTCAGGTTATGATAGTCCTGTCAGGGTTATGATAGTCCTATGTCAGGGTTATGATAGTCCTATGTCAGGGTTATGATAGTCCTATGTCAGGGTTATGATAGTCCTATGTCAGGTTATGATAGTCCTATGTCAGGGTTATGATAGTCCTATGTCAGGTTATGATAGTCCTATGTCAGGGTTATGATAGTCCTATGTCAGGTTTATGATAGTCCTGTCAGGGTTATGATAGTCCTATGTCAGGGTTATGATAGTCCTATGTCAGGGTTATGATAGTCCTATGTCAGGGTTATGATAGTCCTGACAGGGTTATGATAGTCCTATGTCAGGGTTATGATAGTCCTATGTCATGTTTATGTAGCCTACCTGGGGTGATGTCCTGCACCAGTATGGGTGTCTGAGGTGTCAGGGTGATTCCATGAGTGTTGAGGAGGGGGTCTCGTAGGATCTGGACGGTCAGTCTAACCGGGTAGCTGTTCTTCTGGTCCTGACCGCTAGACTCTCCCCCCGCAGCCGCCTTCCCATCTACCAGGATACGCTCTCTGATTGGGGTAGAGACCAGGTATCAGCCAGAGGACAAGGTATCAGCCAATCAAAACAAACAAGGAAACACTTCCTCATAATAGTCTCCAACAGATGATGTCCAATATTGCCTTGAATAACTAGGCCTAACCCAAATAAAACCATTTAGACAAACCCATTACTATCCCCCAGGCTAACCTAGACAAAACCATTACTAGCTCCCTGGCCTAACCCAGACAAAACCATTCAGACAAACCCATTACTATCCCCCAGGCTAACCTAGACGAAACCATTACTAGCCCCCAGGCCTAACCCAGACAAAACCATTCAAACAAACCCATTACTATCCCCCAGGCTAACCTAGACAAAACCATTACTAGCCTCCATGCCTAACCCAGACAAACCCATTACTATCTCCCAGGCTAACCTAGACATTCCCAAACTAGCCGGGCCTAATGCCAAAGCTAACCGTGTTCCGTGGCCGGCCTGGTTAGTACTAACCTGCTGCTGGAATCCCTGGCTAACCCAGTCAAACCCAAAGCTAACCGTGTTCCGTGGCCGGCCTGGTTGGTACTAACCTGCTGCTGGAATCCCTGGCTAACCCAGTCAAACCCAAAGCTAACCGTGTTCCGTGGCCGGCCTGGTTAGTACTAACCTGCTGCTGGAATCCCTGGCTAACCCAGTCAAACCCAAAGCTAACCGTGTTCCGTGGCCGGCCTGGTTAGTACTAACCTGCTGCTGGAATCCCTGGCTAACCCAGTCAAACCCAAAGCTAACCGTGTTCCGTGGCCGGCCTGGTTAGTACTAACCTGCTGCTGGAATCCCTGGCTAACCCAGTCAAACCCAAAGCTAACCGTGTTCCGTGGCCGGCCTGGTTAGTACTAACCTGCTGCTGGAATCCCTGGCTAACCCAGTCAAACCCAAAGCTAACCGTGTTATGCGGCCGGCCTGGTTAGTACTAACCTGTTGCTGGAATCCCTGGCTAACCCAGTCAAACCCAAAGCTAACCCTGTTATGCGGCCGGCCTGGTTGGTACTAACCTGCTGCTGGAATCCCTGGAGCGTCGTAGCCATCGCCCCACCACCTGCTCCACCCGACTGGTCCTGCGGGACGGGGAGCGGCTTCTGTCCCGCTCCTCCATTTAACTACAGACAGGGGTTAAAGGTCAGAGGCCAAGGATGAGAGCAGGGGTTCAAATATAGATTAACATTGTGACTATTGTTCCATTGCCTGCATTAGAGGTATGCACACAGATGTGTCATAACTTTCAATGAGCAACATTTCCTGTATGACCTAGGGATGTCTGACTGGGAGGGTGTGTCCTCTATCTCTGATTCAGATCTTTAAATGTTTTACCTCTCAGTTTAACTGTTGCAGATCAGCATGCCCCATATAAAAAATCAAGGGTTAAAGACAGCTCTAATCCATATGGATCACGCATTAATTGTCAGAAAGGGCTAAAGCTAAATTGACTGATTCTACCTCTTGACTGGCTCCTCTTGACTGGGCTAAAGCTAAATTGACTGATTCTACCTCTTGACTGGCTCCTCTTGACTGGGCTAAAGCTAAATTGACTGATTCTACCTCTTGACTGGCTCCTCTTGACTGGGCTAAAGCTAAATTGACTGATTCTACCTCTTGACTGGCTCCTCTTGACTGGGCTAAAGCTAAATTGATAACTACCGGACAGTTTCTAAACTATCTTGCCAGGCAAAAAAATATTAGAATCACTGGCACCTTTCAGCTAAGAAGTTGTTTTTTTTAAACTTCAAACTACACACAGTGGCCAGTTTAGGAAGACCACCCTGTTCACAAAAATGGATCGCTCCTACAGGCAGTGACTCACATGGCTGTGGCTTGCTAAATAAAGCAGGCAGACAGGCATTAAGGCATTCAGTTACTGTTCCATTGAACGTTAGAATGGTCAAAACGAGTGACCGAAGCAGCTTTGAGCGTGGTATGGCCGCCGGTGCCGGGCGCGGCAGTTCCAGTATCTCAGAAACGGCCTCCTGTGTTTTTCACGACAGTGTCCAGGGTTTACAGAGAATGGTGAGACAAACAAAACACATCCAGTCCTGTGGGCGTAAACAACTCGTTGACTAGATGGGTCGAAGGAAAATGGAAAGAATCGCACAAAGCTTAAATAGGCATTCCACAAAAAGACAAATAATGGTGCAGTACAACAGTCGTTGATACTTGTCACGGATGAGCTATTGCAGCAGACAAGCACCCCGGGTTCCACTACTATCATCTAAAAACAAGAAGAAATGGCTCCTGCGAACTTGCAATCACCAACTTACGGACAAATGAGGAATGGAAATACATTGCCTTGTCAGTGAATCGATTCCTGTTGCGTCGTGCTATGGGGCCATGAGTCCACCAGTCCTGCCTGCTGTCAACGGTGCAGGCTGGTGGCAGGAGGTGTACTGGTGTGGGGAATGTTTTCCTGGCACACGTTAGGTCCCCAAATACCAACAGAACAATGTCTCAAGTCAAGGGGGTCCAGCAGGTAGTCAATGGGGAGTGTACAAAGCATCTTTCCATGACAGACTGACCAGGTGATTCCAGGTTAAAACTATGATCCATTATTGATGCCACCTGTTAAATCAATTCAGTCAGTGTAGATGAAGGAGGAGACGGGTTAAAGAAGGATTTTTAGGCGTTGAGACAATTTGAGACTATGGGTGTGTCTGTGTGCCATTCAGAGAGGGTGAATGGGTAAGACAGAAGATTTACGTACCTTTGAACAGGGTATGGTACAGAGACTCATAAAAACATGTGATGCAAACCCATTCACATTAGTAGTTAACTCTTGACATTCTCGGGCCGCCACCAAACCAGCTACATCCAAATGTAGTTTAACACTCCACATTTTGGACATTTTGGACAATTCATTACATTTGGATTCCTGGTGCCACTAAAGTGGTTTAAAACCTGATGATAAATGAGTTCAACGAGGTGTGCAATTATTTTGACTTTATATGTAGTTTATGATGTTCTAATGTACTGGTTTTCCATCTGGTTATTCCATCTGGTTATTCCATCTGGTTACTCCATCTGGTTTTCTATCTGGTTATTCCATCTGGTTATTCCATCTGGTTATTCCATCTGGTTTTTCTATCTGGTTATTCCATCAGGTTATTCCATCTGGTTAGTCCATCTGGTTATTCTATCTGGTTATTCCATCTGGTTATTCTATCTGGTTATTCTATCTGGTTATTCTATCGGTTATTCCATCTGGTTATTTCATCTGGTTATTCCATCTGGTTATTCTATCTGGTTATTCCATCTGGATTTATTCCATCTGGTTATTCCATCTGGTTATTCTATCTGGTCATTCCATCTGGTTACTCCATCTGGTTATTCTATCTGGTTATTCCATCTGGTTATTCCATCTCGTTAGTCCATCTGGTTATTCTATCTGGTCATTCCATCTGGTTATTCCATCTGGTTCATCTATCTGGTTATTCCATCTGGTTATTCTATCTGGTTATTCCATCTGGTTAGTCCATCTGGTTATTCTATCTGGTTATTCTATCTGGTTATTCCATCTGGTCATTCCATCTGGTTATTCCATCTGGTTATTCTATCTGGTTATACCATCTGGTTAGTCCATCTGGTTATTCCATCTGGTTATTCTATCTGGTTATTCTACCTGGTCATGCATTCCATCTGGTTATTCTATCTGGTTATTCCATCTGGTCATTCCATCTGGTTATTCCATCTGGTTATTCTATCTGGTTATACCATCTGGTTATTCCATCTGGTTAGTCCATCTGGTTATTCTATCTGGTTATTCCATCTTGTTATTCTATCTGGTTATTCCATCTGGTTATTCTATCTGGTTATTCCATCTGGTCATTCCATCTGGTTATTCCATCTGGTTATTCCATCTGGTTATTCTATCTGGTCATTCCATCTGGTTATTCAATCTGGTTATTCTATCTGGTTATTCCATCTGGTTATTCTATCTTGTCATTCCATCTGGTTATTCCATCTGGTTATTCTATCTGGTTATTCCATCTTGTTATTCTATCTGGTTATTCCATCTTGTTATTCTATCTCGTTATTCCATCTTGTTATTCTATCTGGTCATTCCATCTTTGTTATTCCATCTAGTTATTATATCTGGTTATTCTATCTGGTCATTCCATCTGGTCATTCCATCTGGTTATTCCATCTGGTTATTCTATCTGGTTAATCTATCTGGTCATTCCATCTTGTTATTCTATCTGGTTATTCCATCTTGTTATTCTATCTGGTCATTCCATCTTGTTATTCTATCTGGTTATTCTATCTGGTCTTTCCATCTTGTTATTATATCTGGTTATTCTATCTGGTTATTCTATCTTTTAATTCCATCTTGTTATTCTATCTGGTCATTCCATCTTGTTATTCCATCTGGTAATTCCATCTGGTTACCCATCTGGTTATTCTATCTGGTCATTCCATCTTGTTATTCCATCTGGTTATTCTATCTGGTTATTATATCTAGTTATTCTATTTGGTTATTCCATCTGGTTATCCTATCTGGTTATTCTAACTGGTTATTCAATCTGGTTATTCCATCTAGTTAATCCATCTGGTTATTTCATCTGGTTATTCCATCTGGTTATCCTATCTGGTTATTCCATCTGGTTATCCTATCTGGTTATTCCATCTGGTTATCCTATCTGGTTATTCCATCTGGTTATTCTAACTGGTTATTCCATCTGGTTATTTCATCTCTTTATTCCATCTGGTTATTTCATCTCTTTATTCCATCTGGTTATTCTATCTGGTTATTCCATCTGGTTATCCTATCTGGTTATTCTATCTGGTTATTCATTCTGGTTATTCTATCTAGTTATCCTATCTGGTTATTCTATCTGGTTATTCATTCTGGTTACTCTACCTAGTTATTCTAGCTTGTTATTCTATCTAGTTATT
>NW_027038173.1:0-15000 GCF_034236695.1 Oncorhynchus nerka | reverse complement strand
TACGCCCAGGTAGTGAGCGGGCAAACAGTCCCAACCCCCACTCTCACACTCGCCAGCCAATGGCATGTACCAGATGCTCAGCAGGCTCTGCTCACACTTACTGGCCTGAGGCCAAACCACGCACTCAACAACATTGACACTCTATGGAACAAAAGCATTCACTATATCATCCTGGAATATCCAAGGCCTGAGGTCATCTGCCTTGGCCTGAAGAGCAGAAACCCGGACTTCACCAAAGAAATCGGTAATACAGACATTGTCATCCTGCAAGAAACCTGGTATAGAGGAGACAGACCCACTGGTTGCCCTCTAGGTTACAGAGAGCTGGTAGTCCCATCCACCAAACTACCAGGTGTGAAACAGGGAAGGGACTCAGGGGTATGCTAATTTGGTATAGAGCAGACCTAACTCACTCCATTAAATTAATCAAAACAGGAACATTCTACATTTGGCTAGAAATTCAAAAGGAAATTATCCTAACAGAGAAAAATGTCCTCCTGTGTGCTACCTATATCCCCCACTAGAATCCCCATATTTTAATGGAGACAGCTCCATCCTGGAGGCGAAATCAATCATTTCCAGGCCCAGGGACATGTACTAGTCTGTGGCGACCTAAATGCCAGAACCGGACAAGAACCTGACACCCCTCAGCACACAGGGGGACAAACATCTGCCTGGAGGTGACAGCATCCCTCCCACATATGCCCCCCATAGGCACAACTATGACAACATAACCAACAAAAAACGGGTCACAACTCCTGCAGCTCTGTCGCACGCTGGGTATGTACATAGTCAACGGTAGGCTCGCGAGGGGACCCTATGGTAGGTACACCTATAGCTCATCTCTTGGCAGTAGTACTGTAGACTACTTTATCACTGACCTCAACCCAGAATCTCTCAGAGCGTTACAGTCAGCCCACTGACACCCCTATCAGACCACAGCAAAATCACAGTCTACTTAAACAGAGCAATACTCAATCACGAGGCATCAAAGCCAAAAGAACTGAGTAACATTAAGAAATGCTATAGATGGAAGGAATGCAGTTTGGAAACCTACCAAAAAACAATTAGGCAACAACAAATTCAATCCCTTTTAGACAATTTCCTGGGTAAAACGTTCCACTGTAATAGTGAAGGTGTAAACCTGGCAGTAAAAAAATCTTAACAGTATATTTGACCTCTCAGCTTCCCTATCAAATCTAAAAATCTCAAATAGAAAACCAAGAAAATTAACAATAATGACAAATGGTTTGATGAAGAATGCAAAAATCTAAGAAAGAAATTGAGAAACCTGTCCAACCAAAAACATAGAGACCCGGAAAACCTGAGTCTACGCCTTCACTATGGTGAATCACTAAAACAATACAGAAATACACTACGGAAAAGAAGGAACAGCATGTCAGAAATCAGCTCAATGAATTGAAGAATCCATAGACTCTAAACCACTTCTGGGAAAAATTGGAAAACACTAAACAAACAACAACACGAAGAATTATCTATCCAAAATGGAGATGTATGGGTAAAACCACTTCTCCAATCTTTGGTTCTATAACAAAGAACAAAGAGCAAAAACATATACATGATCAAATACAGATCTTAGAATCAACTATTAAAGACTACCAGAACCCACTGGATTCTCCAATTACATTGAATGAGTTACAGGACAAAAATAAAACCCTTCAACCCAAAAGGCCTGTGGTGTCTGATGGTATCCTCAATGAAATGATCAAATATACAGACAACAATTCCAATTGGCTATACTAAACTCTTTAACATCATACTTAGCTCTGGCATCTTCCCCCAATATTTGGAACCAAGGACTGATCACCCCAATCCACAAAAGTGGAGACAAATTTGACCCCAATAACTACCGTGGAATATGTGTCAACAGTAACCTTGGGAAAATCCTCTGCATTATTATTAACAGCAGACCTCGCCAGTACATTTCCTCAATGAAAACAATGTACTGAGCAAATGTCAAATTGGCTTTTTACCAAATTACCGTACAACAGACCATGTATTCACCCTGCACACCCTAATTGACAAACCAAACAAACCAAAAACAAAGGCAAAGTCTTCTCATGCTTTGTTGATTTCAAAAAAGCCTTCACTCAATCTGGCATGAGGGTCTGCTATACAAACTGATGGAAAGTGGTGTTGGGGTAAAACATACGACATTATAAAAATCCATGTACACAAACAACAAGTGTGCGGTTAAAATTGGCAAAAACACACACATTTCTTCACACAGGGTCGTGGAGTTAGACAGGGATGCAGCTTAAGCCCCACCTCTTCAACATATGTAGGACAACGAATTGGCGGGCACTAGAAAAGTCTGCAGCACCCGGCCTCCCCTGCTAGAATCCGAAGTCAAATGTCTGCTGTTTGTTGATGATCTGGTGCTTCTGTCACCAACCAAGGAGGGCCTACAGCAGCACCTAGATCTTATGCACAGATTCTGTCAGACCTGGGCCCTGACAGTAAATCTCAGTAAGACCAAAATAATGGTGTTCCAAAAAGGTCCAGTCACCAGGACCACAAATACAAATTCCATCTAGACACTGTTGCCCTAGAGCACACAAAAACTATACATACCTTGGCCAAAACATCAGCGCCACAGGTAACTTCCACAAAGCTGTGAACCATCTGAAGACAAGGCAAGAAGGGCATTCTATGCCATCAAAAAAACATACATTTCAACATACCAATTAGGATTTGGCTAAAAATACTTGAATCAGTCATAGAGCCCATTGCCCCTTTATGGTTGGAGGTCTGGGGTCCGCCACCAACCAAGACTTCACAAAATGGGACAAACACCAAATTGAGACTCCACGCAGCATTCTGCAAAAATATCCTCCGTGTACAACGCTAAAAACACCAAATAATGCATGCAGAGCAGAATTAGGCCGATACCACTAATTATCAAAATCCAGAAAAGAGCCGTTAAATTCTACAACCACCTAAAAGGAAGCGATTCACAAACCTTCCATAACAAAGCCATCACCTACAGAGAGATGAACCTGGAGAAGAGTCCCTAAGCAAGCTGGTCCTGGGGCTCTGTTCAAAAACACAAGCACACCCTACAGAGCCCCAGGACAACAGCACAATTAGACCCAACCAAATCATGAGAAAACAAAAGATAATTACTTAACACATTGGAAAGAATTAACAAAAAAACAGAGCAAACTAGAATGCTATTTGGCCCTACACAGAGAGTACACAGCGGCAGAATACCTGACCACTGTGACTGACCCAAAATTAAGGAAAGCTTTGACTATGTACAGACTCAGTGAGCATAGCCTTGCTATTGAGAAAGGCCGCCGTAGGCAGACATGGCTCTCAAGAGAAGACAGGCTATGTGCTCAATGCCCACAAAATGAGGTGGAAACTGAGCTGCACTTCCTAACCTCCTGCCCAATGTATGACCATATTAGAGAGACATATTTCCCCAGATTACACAGATCCACAAAGAATTCGAAAACAAATCCAATTTTGAAAAACTCCCATATCTTTTGGGTGAAATTCCACAGTGTGCCATCACAGTGTGCCATCACAGCAGCAAGATTTGTGACCTGTTGCCACGAAAAGGCAACCAGTGAAGAACAAACACCATTGTAAATACAACCCATATTTATGCTTATTCATTTTATCTTGTGTCCTTTAACTATTTGTACATTGTATATATATATATATATAATATGACATTTGTAATGTCTTTACTGTTTTGAAACTTCTGTATGTGTAATGTTTACTGTTAATTTTTGTTGTTTTTCACTTTATATATTCACTTTGTATGTTGTCTACCTCACTTGTTTTGGCAATGTTACACATGTTTCCATGCCAATAAAGCCCTTGAATTGAATTGAATTGAATTGAGAGAGAGAGGAGGAGGAGGGAGGAGGAGGGAGGGAGGGGAGGGAGGAGGAGGGGAGAGGAGGGAGGGAGAGAGAGACAGAGAGAGAGACAGAGAGAGGGAGACAGAGAGACAGAGAGACAGAGAGAGGGAGACAGAGAGACAGAGACCGAGAGACAGAGAGAGACAGAGAGACAGAGAGAGAGACAGAGAGAGACAGAGAGAGAGACAGAGAGAGACAGAGAGAGACAGAGAGAGATAGAGAGAGACAGAGAGAGATAGAGAGACAGAGAGACAGAGAGAGACAGAGAGAGACAGAGAGAGACAGAGAGAGAGAGAGACAGAGAGACAGAGAGACAGAGAGACAGAGAGAGACAGAGAGAGAGACTGTATGTGTAATGTTCTGTATGTGTAATGTTCTGTATGTGTAATGTTCTGTATGTGTAATGTTTACTGTTAATTTTTATTGATTATTTAACTTTTGTATATTATCTACCTAACTTGCTTTGGCAATGTTAACACATGTTCCCATGCCATTAAAAGCCCATTGAATTGAATTGAGACAGAGATGAGAGACAGAGAGACAGAGAAGAGACAGAGAGAGACAGAGAGACAGAGAGAGATAGAGAGACAGAGAGACAGAGCGAGACAGAGAGAGACAGAGCGAGACAGAGAGAGACAGAGAGAGAGAGAGAGAGAGAGAGAGAGCGAGAGAAGACAGAGACAAGAGACAAGAGAGACAGAGAGAGAGAGAGAGAGACAGAGAGAGAGAGAGAGAGAGAGAAGACAGAGAGAGAGAGAGAGACAGAGAGAAGACAGACAGAGAGAGAGAGAGACAGAGAGAGACAGAGAGAGAGAGAGAGACAAGAGAGAAGACAGAGAGAGAAAGAGAGAGAGAAAGACAGAAAGCAGTGTCTCCAGGACTGTTGTCTACTATGAGTCTATGAATACGTGGCCCTCAATCTGTCATCTGTCTGTTTTGTTTATCATCTCAGTTACACACACACACACACACACACACACACACACACACACACACACACACACACACACACACACACACACACACACACACACAGGAAGGGGGAAAGAGTAAACCAGAGTAAACATTACTGAATCACACCAGGGCCTGTCATCACAAAAACATTTCAAGAGTAGGAGTGTTGATCTAGGATCAGGTCTCCCTGTTCCATGTTGTAATCTCATTCATTCTGATATAGGATTCCAGGTCTCCTGTCCATGTTGTAATCTCATTCATTCTGATCTAGTGACTATCTATCTTGATCTGTGGACTGTCCCCTGTCCATGTTGTAATCTCATCTATTCTGATCTAGGATCAGGTCTCCCACCATGTTGTAATTCATTCATTCTGATCTAGATCAGCCTCCTGTCCATGTTGTAATCTCATTCCATATTCTGATCTGTGGATCAGGTCTCCTGTCCATGTTGTAATCTCATTCATTCTGATCTAGGACTGTGGCCCTCTGTCCATGTTGTAATCTCATCTATTCTGATCTAGATCAGGTCTCCCTGTCCATGTTGTAATCTCATTCATTCTGATCTAGGATCAGGTCTCCCCTGTCCATGTTGTAATCTCATTCATTCTGATCTAGGATCAGGTCTCCCTGTCCATGTTGTAATCTCATTCATTCTGATCTAGGATCAGATCCATGTTGTAATCTCAGTCATTCTGATCTAGGATCAGGTCTCCCCTGTCTGTGTTGTAATCTCATTCATTCTGATCTAGGATCAGGTCTCCCCTGTCCATGTTGTAATCTCATTCATTCTGATCTAGGATCAGGTCTCCCCTGTCCATGTTGTAATCTCATTCATGATGATTTACAAGTCAAACTAATCCTAGACCAGCACTCCTACTCTGAGACTTTGTGATTACAGGCCCAGACCTAAACAGAACCATACTAGGTTAGACCAGACTAACAGAACCAGACCAGACCAGACTAACAGAACAAGACCAGGCCCAGACCTAACAGAACCTTACCAATTTTATCAACTATTTACGTTTTTAAAAAAAACTAGACAGAGAGAAACAACTAACCATGTTAGTCGAAATGTTTGCTAAAGTTTATGGTCACTTTTGAGATATTTTCTAGTCACGCTGAGCAAGTGTTGGAAACCGGTGTTTTTCTGGATCAGACGTTACTAAACAATGGACATTTGGATAGAAATTGACGGAATTAATCAACAAAAGGACCATTTCCAGATACTTATGGACATATTGGAGTGCCAAAGAAGATGTTTATGGGACATATTGAGTGCCATCAGAAGATGTTTATGGGACATATTGGAGTGCCATCAGAAGATGTTTATGGGACATATTGGAGTGCCATCAGAAGATGTTTATGGGACATATTGGAGTGCCAACACAGAAGATGTTTATGGGACATATTGGAGTGCCATCAGAAGATGTTTATGGGACATATTGGAGTGCCAACAGAAGATGTTTATGGGACATATTGAGTGCCAACAGAAGATGTTTATGGACATATTGGAAGCAACAGAAGATGTTATGGGACATATTGGCGCCATCAAAAGAAGTCATTAAAGGTGTTGCACTATATTGTTATTTATGTTTTATGTCGCTACCAGCAGTTGAAATATGATTTCCTCTTATTTAATGAGGTGATCCAGATATTAGCATCGCTGGCTTTCCTAGTGCCTTTTTGAATCTGATGAAGTTGGCTGGATTCACAACAAGTGTAGCTTTAATTTGCTATCTTACATGCGTGATTTAATGAAAGTTTGATTTTTCTAGTAATTTATTTGAATTTGGCGCTCTGCATTTTCACTGGCATTTGGCCCAGAGAGGTTAACCCAGTCCTGGAATGGGCACATTCCTCAAAACTGACCTGCCATCCAGGCCCCGTTAGATGACGCTTTAGGTGGCTTTCAACCGTCCATTTAATTCCCCTTCCCAAGTTGGCCTCCCTCAGCCAAGGAGACTGCCTGAAGCCAAGGAGACGCTCAGCCAAGGAGACGGCTCAGCCAAGGAGACGGCTCAGCCCAGGGTGCAGCACGTCTTCCGGATCCATGGATTCTCGGTGGACATGGTCTCCACTTCTGGTTCTGGAAGGCGTTCTGCACCCTCATTGGCCGCCAGCCAGCCTGTCTTCTGGTTTCCACCCAATCTAACGGCCAGTTGGAGCGAGCCAATCAGGACCTGGCAACAGCCCTTCATTAATTTGTCTCCTCCAACCCCACCACATGGAGCCAGCAACTTGAACTTGAACGCAGCCCTGCTGGTTGGCAGGCTTGTAAAGTAAGCATTTCATGGTAAGGTTCACACTTGTTATATTCGGCAGGTGACAAAGTTTGATTTCTTTGGGTGGAATACGTCCACCACAGCCTTCCTGCTCCTCGGCTACTGGTCTCTCACCCATCGAGTGTCTCTTGGGATATCAGCCCCCGCCCTTTCCCGAGCAAGAGGAGGAAGTCAGCCATCCCTTGCTCGGCTACTGGTCTCTCACCCATCGAGTGTCTCTTGGGATATCAGCCCCCACTCTTCCCCGAGCAAGAGGAGGGAAGTCAGCCATCCCCTGCCCAGATGTTCATCCGCTGCTGTCTCCGTACCTGAAGCGAGCCCGGCCGAGCTGTTGAAGACCATTTCCAGGTATCGGCGACAAGCTGATCGCCACCGACCCAGCTCCCCAAGTATCGGCTCAGTCAGAGGATATGGCTGTCCACTGGACCTGCCCTTCCGGCTGGACTCCGGTAAACTTCCCCCGTTTCATCGGCCCTAACCATCTCTAAAGTAACTTATCCTCTCTGCACCTCCGTATACATCCACTTTTCATGTGTCTGGGATTAAACTTCCCCCCGTTTCATCGTGTTCTTCCCCATTTCTAAAGTACTTATGCTCTCTGCTGTTCGTCTTCTGATGCACCGCACCCTCCGTAGACATCCCACAGATTAAACTTCTGTCTCCTCTTTCTGTTTGTCTGTTGCCAGTTTGTCTTGTCAGTTTTTACCAGTGTGATTTCACGTTTTCTTGTTTCTCAAGTATTTTTTTCCCAAGTTTTCTGTTCTGACCATTCAGCCCTGACCCCTGAGCTTTCTGCCGTCCTGTACCTGCCTGACTCTGACCTGACTACAACCTCTGCCTGTGTCACGTACTTCTGACCATTCAGCCCCTGACCCTGAGCTTTACATGGCATTTGTCTTCTTCAAAAGTAGATTATGAAAAAAACTGCCTGACTCATGACCTAAAACCACTCAACAACATATTTAATTCAATACATTCTGCCTGTCAGTCTCATTAACAACATATAGCTAATGAACGCTTTTGTGGGCTTCTAAGTGGATCCATTGTTGTCTATTTATCAGAATGTAAAACAGAACACTGGTATCTAATCCCATTGTTGTTCATTTATCAGAATGTAAAACAGAACACTGGTATCTAATCCCATTGTTCTATTTATCAGAATTGTGAACAGAACACTGGTATCTAATCCCATTGTTGTCTGTTTATCAGAATGTAAATGAACAGAACACTGGTATCTAATCCCATTGTTGCTATTTATCAGAATAAAAACAGAACACTGTATCTAATCCCATTGTTGTCTATTTATCAGAATGTAAACAGAACAGAACACTGGCATTTAATCCCATTGTTGTCTATTTATCAGATTGTAACACAGAACACTGGTATCTAATCCCATTTTGTCTATTTATCAGAATGTAAAACAGAACACTGGTATCTCCATTGTTGTCTATTTATCAGAATGTAAAACAGAACACTGGTATCTAAACCATTGTTGTCTATTTATCAGAATGTAAACAGAACACTGGTATCTAATCCCATTGTTGTCTATTTATCAGAATGTTAACAGAACACTGGTATCTAATCCCATTGTTGTCTATTTATCAGAATGTAAAACAGAACACTGGTATCTAATCCCATTGTTGTCTATTTATCAGAATGTAAAACAGAACACTGGTATCTAATCCCATTGTTGTCTATTTATCAGAATGTATGAACAGAACACTGGTATCAGAACAATCCCATTGTTGTCTATTTATCAGAATGTAAAACAGAACAGAACACTGGTATCTAATCCCATTGTTGTCTATTTATCAGAATGTATGACAGAACACTGGTATCTAATCCCATTGTTGTCTATTTATCAGAATGTATGACAGAACACTGGTATCTAATCCCATTGTTGTCTATTTATCAGAATGTAACACAGAACACTGGTATCTAATCCCATTGTTGTCTATTTATCAGAATGTATGACAGAACACTGGTATCTAATCCCATTGTTGTCTATTTATCAGAATGTAAAACAGAACACTGGTATCTAATCTCATTGTTGTCTATTTATCAGAATGTAAAATGAAACAGAACACTGGTATCTAATCCCATTGTTGTCTATTTATCAGAATGTAACACAGAACACTGGTATCTATTTATACTCCAATCCCATTGTTGTCTATTTATCAGAATGTAAACAGAACACTGGTATCTAATCTCATTGTTGTCTATTTATATCAGAACACTGTAATCTCAATTTATCAGAATGTATGACAGAACACTGGTATCTAATCCCATTGTTGTCTATTTATCAGAATGTATAACAGAACACTGGTATCTAATCCCATTGTTGTCTATTTATCAGAATGTATGACAGAACACTGGTATCTAATCCCATTGTTGTCTATTTATCAGAATGTAAAACAGAACACTGGTATCTAATCTCATTGTTGTCTATTTATCAGAATGTAATACAGAACAGAACACTGGTATCTAATCCCATTGTTGTCTATTTATCAGAATGTAAACAGAACACTGGTATCTAATCCCATTGTTGTCTATTTATCAGAATGTAAAAACAGAACACTGGTATCTAATCTCATTGTTGTCTATTTATCAGAATGTAAAACAGAACACTGTAAATTTATCAGAATGAACAGAACACTGGTATCTAATCCCATTGTTGTCTATTTATCAGAATGTAAAACAGAACACTGGTATCTAATCTCATTGTTGTCTATTTATCAGAATGTAAAACAGAACACTGGTATCTAATCTCATTGTTGTCTATTTATCAGAACATGTCATTGTTGTCTATTTATCAGAAGTAAAACAGAACACTGGTATCTAATCTCATTGTTGTCTATTTATCAGAATGTAAAACAGAACACTGGTATCTAATCCCATTGTTGTCTATTTATCAGAATGTAAAACAGAACACTGGTATCTAATCTCATTGTTGTCTATTTATCAGAATGTAAAACAGAACACTGGTATCTAATCTCAGATTTATCAGAATGTAAAACAGAACACTGGTATCTAATCCCATTGTTGTCTATTTATCAGAATGTAAAACAGAACACTGGTATCTAATCCCAAATTTATCAGAATGTAAAACAGAACACTGGTATCTAATCCCATTGTTGTCTATTTATCAGAATGTATGACAGAACACTGGTATCTAATCTCATTGTTGTCTATTTATCAGAATGTAAAAAAACAGTATCTAAATTGGTGTCTATTTATCAGAATGTAAAACAGAACACTGGTATCTAATCATTGTTGTCTATTTATCAGAATGTAAAAAAACAGAACACTGGTATCTAATCCCATTGTTGTCTATTTATCAGAATGTAAAACAGAACACTGGTATCTAATCTCATTGTTGTCTATTTATCAGAATGTAAAACAGAACAATGGTATCTAATCTCATTGTTGTCTATTTATCAGAATGTAAAACAGAACACTGTATCTAATCTCATTGTTGTCTATTTATCAGAATGTAAAACAGAACACTGGTATCTAATCCCATTGTTGTCTATTTATCAGAATGTAAAACAGAACACTGGTATCTAATCTCATTGTTGTCTATTTATCAGAATGTAAAACAGAACACTGGTATCTAATCTCATTGTTGTCTATTTATCAGAATGTAAAACAGAACACTGGTATCTAATCCCATTGTTGTCTATTTATCAGAATGTAAACAGAACAATCTAATCCCATTGTTGTCTATTTATCAGAATGTAAAACAGAACACTGGTATCTAATCCCATTGTTGTCTATTTATCAGAATGTAAAACAGAACACTGGTATCTAATCTCATTGTTGTCTATTTATCAGAATGTAAAACAGAACACTGGTATCTAATCTCATTGTTGTCTATTTATTGTAAACAGAACACTGTCTATTTATCAGAATGTAAAACAGAACACTGTATCAGAATGTCTAATCTCATTGTTGTCTATTTATCAGAATGTAAAACAGAACACTGGTATCTAATCCCATTGTTGTCTATTTATCAGAATGTAAAACAGAACACTGGTATCTAATCCCATTGTTGTCTATTTATCAGAATGTAAAACAGAACACTGGTATCTAATCTCATTGTTGTCTATTTATCAGAATGTAAAACAGAACAGAACACTGGTATCTAATCCCATTGTTGTCTACTACAGTGTTGTGAGGGAGGAGCCATTAACCAATAGACACAGTGTAGCAAAGCATTTCACTGTCAAGGAACAAGGGGGTGGAGTCATGTGAACACGTCTATTGCAGAGTCCCTTCTCACTGTCTCTCCCTGCCTCCATGTCTGTCAGTCTCATCCACCTAGCTCTTATTTCCCCAGTCTTTTCTTGATCAATCGTTCAAACAACCATCACTCACACTCTTTCTATTTCTATCTCTCTCTCTCTGCTTATTAGATAAGTAAAAACAATGGGAGGAGTTAGATTTCCTCTGACAGGATAATACTGACACACACACACACACACACACACACTCTAGAGGCTAATGAGGCTACAGCAGCACATGTTCCCTACTCCACCATTCACTCCTTCTCCCTGCCTCACTCTTCCCATCTTCTCCTCCTCTACCTCTCTTTTACTCTTTCACTTCACCTCGTTCAACTTCTTCTTCATAGTTCTTTCACTTACAGCACGTTTATACATTCACACTCAAATAAAACACACATCGGACAAATGGCATGTGCTTACACACACACACACACACACACACACACACACACACACACACACACACACACACACACACACACACAGAGATAATGAGATTACGGTGAGTGTGTGTGTTACTGCGTCACCCCGCTGAGCCAGATTAGAGACAATCACCTCAGACCAACGCACAGCCTTATACACTAACACAGAGACCCCTCCACTCTGTAACTGTCTCTGTAACTGTCTCTGTCCTTTGCTCTCTCTCCTTCATTATTTCTCTCTCTCATTTCTCCCTCTCTCTCCTTCATTATTTCTCTCTCTCATTTCTCCCTCTCTCTCCTTCATTATTTCTCTCTCTCTCACAAACACACATACACATATACCCTCCTCTCCCTCCACAAACACAGTTCCCCTCCTCTCCCTCCACAAACACAGTTCCCCTCCTCCCCCTCCACAAACAGTCCCCTCCACAAACATAGTTACCCTCCTCTCCCACAAACACAGTTCCTCCCCCTCCACAAACAGTCCCCCTCCACAAACACAGTTAGCCCTCCTCCCCTCCAAAAACACAGTTCCCCTCCTCCTCCACAAACAGTCCTCCACAAACACAGTTCCCCTCCTCCCTCCACAAACACAGTGCTCCCTCCTCCCCTCCACCAACACAGTTACCCTCCTCCCCCCTCCACAAACACAGTTCCCCTCCCCCCTCCACAAACACAGTTCCCCTCCTCCTCCACAAACACAGTTCCCCTCCTCCCTCCACAAACACAGTGCCCCTCCTCCCCTCCACAAACAGTCCCCTCCACAAACACAGTTACCCTCCTCCCTCCAAAAACACAGTTCCAAACACAGTCCTCCCCCCTCCACAAACAGTCCCCCTCCACAAACACAGTGCCCTCTCCTTCCAACACTCCCTCCCCCCTCCACAAACACAGTTCCCCTCCCTCCCAAACAGCCTCCACAAACACAGTGTCTCTCCTCCTCCCCTCCACAAACAGTCCCCTCCACAAACACAGTTACCCTCCTCTCCCCACAAACACCCCCTCCAAAAACACAGTTCCCCCTCCTCCCCTCCACCAAACAGTCCTCCACAAACACAGTCCCCTCCACAAACAGTCCCTCCACAAACCTCCCCCTCCACAAACACAGTTCCCCTCCTCCTCCACAAACCCTCCACAAACACAGTTCCCTCCTCCTCCACAAACACAGTTCCCCTCCCTCTCCACAAACACACCTTCTCCCTCTCCATGAACATAGTGTTCTCTTCTCCTCTTCCACTAACATACTCTCTCTCCTCCACCAACACAGTCTCCTCCTCCCCTCCACAAACACAGTTCCCCTCCTCCCCTCCACAAACACAGTTCCCTCCTCCCCCTCCACAAACACAGTGCCCCTCCTCCCCCTCCACCAACACAGTTCCCCTCCTCCCCTCCACAAACACAGTGCCCCTCCACAAACACAGTTACCCTCCTCCCCTCCACAAACAGTCCCCCTCCACCAACACAGTTACCTTCCTCCCCTCCACAAACACAGTTCCCCTCCTCCCCCTCCACAAACACAGTTACCCTCCTCCCCCTCCACAAACACAGTTCCCCTCCTCCCCCTCCACAAACACAGTTCCCCTCCTCCCCCTCCACAAACACAGTTCCCCTCCTCCCCTCCACAAACACAGTGCCCCTCCTCCCCTCCACAAACACAGTTCCCCTCCTCCCCTCCACCAACACAGTTACCCTCCTCCCCTCCACAAACACAGTGCCCCTCCTCCCCTCCACCAACACAGTTCCCCTCCTCCCCTCCACCAACACAGTTCCCCTCCTCCCCTCCACAAACATAGTTACCCTCCTCTCCTTCCACAAACACAGTTCCCCTCCTCCCCCTCCACAAACAGTCCCCTCCACAAACACAGTTCCCCTCCTCCCCCTCCACAAACACAGTTCCCCTCCTCCCCCTCCACAAACACAGTTCCCCTCCTCCCCCTCCACCAACACAGTTCCCCTCCTCCCCTCCACAAACACAGTGCCCCTCCACAAACACAGTTGCCCCTCCTCCCCTCCACAAACACAGTTTCCTCCTCCCCTCCACAAACACAGTTCCCTCCTCTCCACAAACAGTCCCCCTCCACAAACACAGTTCCCCTCCTCCCCCTCCACAAACACAGTTCCCCTCCTCCCCTCCACAAACACAGTTCCCCTCCTCCCCTCCACAAACACAGTTCCCCTCCTCCCCTCCACAAACACAGTTCCCCTCCTCCCCTCCACAAACACAGTTCCCTCCTCCCCCTCCACAAACACAGTGCCCCTCCTCCCCCTCCACCAACACAGTTCCCCTCCTCCTCCACCAACACAGTTCCCCTCCTCCCCCTCCACAAACACAGTTCCCCTCCTCCTCCACAAACACAGTGCCCCTCCTCCCCCTCCACCAACACAGTTCCTCCTCCCCTCCACAAACACAGTGCCTCCACAAACACAGTTCCTCCCCCTCCACAAACACAGTTCCCCTCCTCCCCCTCCACAAACACAGTGCCCCTCCTCCCCTCCACCAACACAGTTCCCCTCCTCCCCTCCACAAACACAGTGCCCTCCTCCCCCACAAACACAGTTACCCTCCTCCCCTCCACAAACACAGTTTCCCTCCTCCCCCTCCACAAACACAGTTCCCCTCCTCCCCTCCACAAACACAGTGCCTCCCCCTCCACAAACACAGTTACCCTCCTCCCCTCCACAAACAGTCCCCCTCCACCAACACAGTTACCTTCCTCCCTCCCCGTCCCCTCCACAAACACAGTTCCCCTCCTCCCCTCCACAAACACAGTTCCCCTCCTCCCCCTCCACCAACACAGTTACCCTCCTCCCCTCCACAAACACAGTTCCCCTCCTCCCCCTCCACAAACACAGTTCCCCTCCTCCCCCTCCACAAACACAGTGCTCCCTCCTCCCCTCCACCAACACAGTTCCCCTCCTCCTCCACAAACACAGTGCCCCTCCTCCCCCTCCACCAACACAGTTACCCTCCTCCCCTCCACAAACACAGTTCCCCTCCTCCCCTCTCCACAAACAGTCCCCCTCCACAAACATAGTTACCCTCCCTCCCTCCACAAACACAGTTCCCCTCCTCCCCCTCCACAACACAGTTCCCCCCCCCCTCCACAAACACAGTTCCCCTCCTCCCCCTCCACAAACACAGTTCCCCTCCTCCCCTCC
>NW_027038172.1:19464-26840 GCF_034236695.1 Oncorhynchus nerka | reverse complement strand
GACTCACCTGAGCCAAAAACTCAACTGGGCCAAACACCCCAAGGGCCCAAATACTCACCTGAGCCAAAAACTCAACTGGGCCAAACACCCCAAGGGCCCAAATACTCACCTGAGCCAAAAACTCAACTGGGCCAAACACCCCAAGGGCCCAAATACTCACCTGAGCCAAAAACTCAACTGGGCCAAACACCCCAAGGGCCCACAGACTCACCTGAGCCAAAAACTCAACTGGGCCAAACACCCCAAGGGCCCAAATACTCACCTGAGCCAAAAACTCAACTGGGCCAAACACCCCAAGGGCCCACAGACTCACCTGAGCCAAAAACTCAACTGGGCCAAACACCCCAAGGGCCCACAGACTCACCTGAGCCAAAAACTCAACTGGGCCAAACACCCCAAGGGCCCAAATACTCACCTGAGCCAAAAACTCAACTGGGCCAAACACCCCAAGGGCCCACAGACTCACCTAGGCCAAACACAAAACCTGGGCCAAAGATTCACCTGAGTCAGAAACTCACCTGGGCCAAACACTCAAATGGGCCAAACACAAAACCTGAGCCAACCACTCTCCTGGGCCAACCACTCTCCTGGACCAACCACTCTCCTGGGCCAACCACTCTCCTGGGCCAACCACTCTCCTGGACCAACCACTCTCCTGGACCAACCACTCTCCTGGGCCAACCACTCTCCTGGGCCAACCACTCACATGAATAACACGGGTTAGCCCTAGAACTGCTTAGAATGACGTCATTGTTTGGTTTATGGAATCATCAAGATAACTCATAGTAATAATAACGAAAGCACGAAAGCAATCCAAAACACAGAGAGCATAGAACACAGAGAACACAGAACACAGAGAACATAGAACACACAGAACACAGAACACATAGAACACAGAAAAAATAGGACACAGAGAACATAGAACACACAGAACACAGAGAACATAGAACACAGTATAAATAGGACACAGAGAACATAGAACACAGAGAACATAGAACACAGTAAAAATAGGGACAGTGAACACAGGAGAACATATAGAATACACAGAACACAGAGAACATAGAACACAGTAAAATTAGGGACACACAGAGAACTCAGAACACAGAGAACATAGAACACAGAGGACAAACAAAGCTATATACAGGTGTCGCCAGATCAGAGAACTTGAGTACTGATTTAATAAAGGTCATTTTCTGAACAGCACAGTCTGAGCCGGGCCTTAAAGACATGCTCCTCGAACTTTGGCGACATTAAGTATTTTTACTTCCTTCACATTTTGGGCCAATGTGTAGTTCATACATGCATAATCAATGAACAGAATTACTGTCTTAGCCACCCAGGCCCTAGTTTGAAAGCAAATGTTTTCTTGAAGCTGTGCTGTTCCATTTTGTCTATATTTTCCCCTATTTGGGCAGTTCTAGCAATTGGAGTTCAACTCTCCATATGAGTGACAACTAGCAAGAGGCACATCATGCACCCACAGCAGATTGAGAGAGAAAGACCAATGACGTGGTGCACATATCTGCACATATGCGACATAGTGCGCAATTTTAGGGGACCACTTTTAGCTCGTGAGCAGTACTTTCTGAACTACTGTATAAAAATTACACAAAAGTACCGGCAAATCTCTTTAAAACGAGGACAGACACTTTGCAGCCCTGACAGTATCTGAAAGAGTTTTTAGTTTAACTTATTATCAGGTTTATTTGAGCAGGGACAATGTACAACAAAAACAGATGTGTTGTACCAGATTTAACTAGCAGCTCATTTCTGTCTGGAGTCTGCTGAAGGGAGATGGACCAGAAGGAGAGTATACACAGTGGGGAGAACACATATTTGATACACTGCCGATTTTGCAGGTTTTCCTACTTACAAAACATGTAGAGGTCTGTAATTTTTTATCATAGGTACACTTCAACTGTGAAAGACGGAATCTAAAACAAAAATCCAGAAAATCACATTGTAAACAGAGAAACAGAGATTTTAAAGATTTGTTAAACTGAGGTCGTGGCGATTTACATGAGGGTAGGGTTTAGATTACAATCATGCCCACGGGATTATAACGCTCTAGGGAGAAATTGTCATGCTCGAGAAACAGCTGCGCTGATTGCGCTCTATCTCAATCATAGCAGGGAACCCTCAGACACGAGACAGACCTGCCCATCACACAGCGCCGGACTTGTTATTAACTTAACAACACCAATGTTATGTTGAAAGAACAGTTAGCCCGTTCATGAAGTGGTGTTTTGGATCACTCCAGTCTGCCTGTTTTGGGCAAATGAGACATGAGACGTGATGGGTCTTTGTTCCTGCTGCTAGTAACATTATGAAACACTGACAGACACACATTCTGGTAATAGATAGTGAAAAGTTGTAAAAACAAAACGGCACCACACACTTCACCAGTGACTTGATAAGCCACCTGAGCTAACGTGGCTTGCCGGCTCACTGTGCACGCTAGCTATGGATGCACTAGCTAGCATTATTGACAAACACAGAGACGGAATCAGCTAGCTAGTGTAGCAGCTTGTGCTTTATTTACTTATAGTTTGACAGCTTTGTTGATGAGATGTAAAAATTGAGCGACAAAGAATATGAATGTATATATATCCTGGTAAACCACTTCCTCAACATATAATTAATTTAAAATGAATTAAAGATTAAAGAAGTGAAGGGGCAGCAGAAAAACAGAATCGATGAATTCAGCAGCGCTCTTAAAACAAATCGCGGTAAATATCGACTTTATTTGTTTGTCTGCACCACTTCACTTCATTGAGTGAAGCAACAATACAGTCATTCACTATGCCAGATACACAGTTACACATAGCTTTCTTCCAATCAAAAAATGAAATATATATAAGTTGCAAAACCGAGATAGCAAAAGAGAGATATAAATGCATTTGAGACTTCAAGTACTTCTAAATATAAGTATATCTAAATATACATTAAATACATTAAACCGTGATATCACACTGATATATGTTATTTATTGAATGGCTATAAAGGCTTATAGACATAATATACTGAGCCTTCAGAATGTATTCACACCTCTTGAATTACCACACATGTTGTTGTGTTACAGCCTGAATTTAAAATGGATTCCAATTCAGAGGTTTGGGTCACTGGCCTCCACACAATACCCCCATAATGTCAACGTGGAATTATGTTTTTAGAAATGTTTACAAATGAATTCAAAAAATTAAAAGCTGAAATGTCTTGAGTTAAATAAGTATTCAACTCCTTTATAATGGCAAGTCCAAATAATAATGTTTAAAATTATTTTTGAATGCCTACTTAACCTGTGTATCTTACACATACAATTATCTGAAAGGTCCCTCAGTTGAGCAGTGATTTTCAATCACAGATTCAATCACGAAGACCAGGGAGGTCTTCCAATGCCTCGCAAAGAAGAACCTATTTGTTGATCGGTAAAAATCAACAATAACATAAAATAAGACATTGAATATCCCTTTGAGCATGATGAAGTTATTCATTACACTTTGGATGGTGTATCAACACCCCCAGTCACTACAAAGATACAGACGTCCTTCCTAACTCGGTGTATCAACACCCCCAGTCACTACAAAGATACAGACGTCCTTCCTAACTCGGTGTATCAACACCCCAGTCACTACAAAGATACAGACGTCCTTCCTAACTCGGTGTATCAACACCCCCAGTCACTACAAAGATACAGGCGTGCTTCCTAACTCGGTGTATCAACACTCCCAGTCACTACAAAGATACAGACGTCCTTCCTAACTCGGTGTATCAATACACCCCAGTCACTACAGAGATACAGGTGTATCAACACCCCCAGTCACTACAGAGATACAGGTGTATCAACACCCCCAGTCACTACAGAGATACAGGTGTATCAACACCCCCAGTCACTACAGAGATACAGGTGTATCAACACCCCCAGTCACTACAGAGATACAGACTTACTTACATGCTGCCACGCCCTGATCTGTTTCACCTGCTCCTTGTGATTGTCTCCACCCCCTCCAGGTGTCGCTGATTTTCCCCAGTGTATTTATCCCTGTCTCTCTGTGCCAGTGTATTTATCCCTGTGTTTCCTGTCTATCTGTGCCAGTGTATTTATCCCTGTGTTTCCTGTCTCTCTGTGCCAGTGTATTTATCCCTGTCTCTCTGTGCCAGTGTATTTATCCCTGTGTTTCCTGTCTCTCTGTGCCAGTGTATTTATCCCTGTGTTTCCTGTCTCTCTGTGCCAGTGTATTTATCCCTGTGTTTCCTGTCTCTCTGTGCCAGTGTATTTATCCCTGTCTCTCTGTGCCAGTGTATTTATCCCTGTGTTTCCTGTCTCTCTGTGCCAGTGCATTTATCCCTGTGTTTCCTGTCTCTCTGTGAAAGTGTATTTATCCCTGTGTTTCCTGTCTCTGTGCCAGTGTATTTATCCCTGTGTTTCCTGTCTATCTGTGCCAGTGTATTTATCCCTGTGTTTCCTGTCTCTCTGTGCCAGTGTATTTATCCCTGTGTTTCCTGTCTCTCTGTGCCAGTGTATTTATCCCTGTGTTTCCTGTCTCTCTGTGCCAGTGTATTTATCCCTGTGTTTCCTGTCTCTCTGTGCCAGTGTATTTATCCCTGTCTCTCTGTGCCATTGTATTTATCCCTGTGTTTCCTGTCTATCTGTGCCAGTGTATTTATAGTCTTGTATATTTTTCCAAGTCAACCAGCTTTTTTACCCGTTCTCCTGCTTTTTGCTATTCTCCTTTTTCTAGTCCTCCCAGTTTTGACCGTTGCCTGTTTCTGGACTCTGTACCCGCCTGCCTGACCATTCTGCCTGCCTGACCATTCTGCCTGTCCTGACCATTCTGCCTGTCCTGACCATTCTGCCTGTCCTGACCCCGAGACTGCCTGACCATTCTGCCTGTCCTGACCCCGTGTCTGTCTGCCACTCTGTACCTCCTGGACTCTGATCTGGTTTTGACCTTTGGCCTGTCCACGACCTCTTGCCTCCTCCTTTTGGATTAATAAACATTGTAAGACTCCAACCAGCTGCCTCCTGTGTCTGCATCTGGGTCTCGCCTTGTGTCATGATACATGCGTTCTTCCTAACTCAGTTGCAGGAGAGGAAGGAAACTGCTCAGGTATTTCACCATAAAACAGTTGCAGATTTTAATGGCTGTAATAGGAGAAAACTGAGGATGGATCAACACCTTTGTAGTTACTCCACAATACTAACCTAAATTACAGCCTGAAAAGAAGGAAACCTGTGCAGAATAAAGATATTCCAAGACAGTCCTGTTTTCAATAAGGCACTAAAGTAAAACTGTAAAAAGAAATGGCTAAGAAATTAACTTTATGTCCTGAATACAAAGTGTTATGGTTGGGGTAAATCCACCTCAACAGATCACTAAGTACCACATATTTCCAAGCATGGTGGTGGCTGCAACATGTTATAGGTATGCTTGTCATCGGCAAGGACTAAAGTTTTTTAGGATAAAAAGAAACTAAGCACCGGCTAAATGCGAGAGGAAAAGCTGGTTCAGTCTGCTTTCCAAAAGACACTGGAAGACAAATTCACCGTTCAGCAAGACAATAACCCAAAACATAAGATCAAATATACACTGGCATTGCTTACCATGGTGACAGTGAATGTTCCTGAGTGGCTTAGTTACAGTTTTGACTTAAATCGCCATGAAAATCTATGCCAAGACTTGAAAATGGCTGTCAGGTGTGAATACTTTCAGAAGGCACTGGAAATATATGATTTTTAAGAAAAATAATTCAAGAACTTCATGTTGGTTTGACCTGCGTCACAGCTCTTTGGGCCCCTCTTCTGAGCATCTTCTTGACCGATACCTTAAACTCCTCCGTCTTCAGAACGTATACGATGGGATTGAGCATTGGTGGCAGTATCGAGGTCAGGGAGAGGTTGATGATCCGGGCGTTGGTTGGTATGATGGTGTTGAGAGAGTACGTGAAAATAATGGGCAGGTAGAATATGGCCACCAGTATTAGGTGTGAGGTACATGTCTTAATGGCTCTGAGTCTGGGAAAGAGAGAGAGAGAGAGAGAGAGAGGGAGAGGGGAACAGAGAGAGGTGGACAGAGAGAGAGAGATAAAGAGAGGGAAAGAGAGCGTGAGAGAGGGTAAGAAAGAGAGAGAGAGGGAGACAGAAAGAGGTGGACAGAGAAAGGGTGTGAGAGAAAGAGAGGTAGAGGGAGAGAGACAGAGAGACGGAAAGAAGTGGATTGAGAGAGGGAGAGAGGGAGAGAGAGAGGTGGAGGGTGAGAGAGGGAGAGAGACAGAGAGACAGAAAGAGGTGGATGGAGAGGGAGAGAGGGAGAGAGGTGGAGGGTGAGAGATGGAGAGAGAGAGAAAGAGAGAGGTGGAGGGTGAGAGAGGGAGAGAGAGAGAGAAAGAGGTGGACATAGAGAGAGAAAGAAAGAGAGAGAGAGGGGGAGGGAGGGAGAGAATGTGTGTCAGTACACCATGTGATTACCTATACAGTTTAATTGCATTCTCAATATTTCCCAGCATTTATCATTCCTGTAACAAGTCCATAACTAAAAACATATTTCTGAGGCCGTTCTGGCTTGGACAAGTCTACTTACTGACTTGACTTACTTATTCCAATCAGTATTACTTCTCACCTGTCCTGGGGCAGTGTGATGGTGAACAGGGCGTGTGTTATACAGATGTATGATGATATGATGAAGATCATTGGGAGATAGAGAACTATACAGGGGTTGATTTTGCTCATCGCTATGTTAGGGACCACATCAGAACAGGGGGCCGCCAGGCGGAACAGGGGACCGTGGTCACAGAAGTAGCTGTTGATCACCAGAGACCTACAATACAATACATTATATACCAGAGACCTACAATACAATACATTATATACCATGTTATTACTCAGATATTAGAGCGAACAACAGAAATGTGTCAAAAAAATTCTCGACCAGCTATTGGTACACCTCCGCCACTGGAATTCCTCTCACATTCAAGATGAAGGTTATTAAAGGAACATAAAGGAACAATTCAATAACTTTTTCAGAAATGTGTTTTGCTGGTTGGAACAAAAATAGTGGTTCTGCTCGGAACAATATTGAGTTTAACCTCCTTTTGCCCTCAGAACAGCCTCAATTCGTTGGGGCATGGACTCTACAAGGTGTCGAAAGCGTTCCACAGGGATGCTGGCCCATGTTGACTCCAATTTTTCCCACAGTTGTGTCAAGTTGGCTGGTTGTCCTTTAGGTGTTGGACCATTCTAGATTCATACTGGAAATGGTTGAGCATGAAAAACTCAGCAGCATTGCAGTTCTTGACACAAAACCGGTGCGCCTGGCACCTACTACCATACCCGTTCAAAAGGCACTTAAATATTTAGTTTTTCCCCATTCACCCAC
>NW_027038172.1:0-18964 GCF_034236695.1 Oncorhynchus nerka | reverse complement strand
TTCAGTGTTTCCCAAAGGGTCAACAACATTTAGGTTGTTGTCCTGATACATCTAATCAAAGGCTTGATATATTATATGTGTCCTATATTATCTGTGTCCTATTTTTCTGTGTCCTATGTCCTATTTTCTCTGTCCTATTATCTTTGTCCTATATTATCTGTGTCTATTTATTATCTATTATCTGTTGTCCTATGTTATCTATATATCTGTGTCCTATATTATTCTATTTTTCTGTGTCCCTATATTATCTCTGTATCTCCCTATATTATCTGTGTCCTATATTATCTGTGTCCTATATTATCTGTCTATATTATCTGTCCTTTATTATCTGTTGTCCTATATTATCTGTGTTATATTATCTCTGTCCCTATATTATCTAATCTGTGTCCTTTTATTATATTATCTGTGTCCTATGTGATGAGTTGATGTTGCTGTACATCTAATCAAAGGCTTGATGATGAGTTGATTAGCTGAATCAGGTGTGTTGGTGCAAACTAAAACGTGAATCCTTTGGGTTCCCAGGACCAGGATTGGGAACTCGGATGATGTAACTCTATGTGTTGTACTAATGACCAACAGGTAATGATGATACAGTATATAAGCCTGTTGTCTCTGCCCAGGTACTCACACTAGACCTGGGCTGTCAGGTCCACCATATCACCTGAGGAGGTGGGTTCAACTTTACATTTACATGATAAACAGTGGCTTTAGTAGTTGATGGAGAAGTTGACATTCTGGTATTTAGTTTGATGATGTCTGAAGTGAGGAGGTTTAATTAACTATTTTTTAGCAACTGGTATCAAATGCAGTAACATTGAATACATAAATAAATACAATTTAAATATAATATTAATTAATTAATTATTATAAATTGTTTGCAATTTACAATTTTGATGAACTTGGATAATTTCCTTTCCACTAACGATGCTTCAATTATGTTTTTGTCAACAGGTGAAGTAATGTACAGTTTTGAATATATCTTTATTTGTAATAATGTACTCATGGATAATGTATTTCCACAGATTATCACCAGCCAGAGGGAGACGTTAACACCTCCAGTCAGGATGAGTTCCCTGACCTCTGACCCTAACCAGACAGACGTCAACACCATCATCCGACCCCCTTACTTCTTCATCAGTGGTTTCATAGCCATCCCGAGATGAAATACTACTACATCTTCCTCTGTTTTGTTTACATCATCTCTCTGGTAAGGCTGTAGCTCTGATCCAGGGTGTTACTAACTACTTCTGTTCCAGGGTGTTACTAACTAGCTCTGGTCCAGGGTGTTACCAACTACTTCTGGTCCAGGGTGTTACTAACTAGCTCTGGTCCAGGGTGTTACCAACTACTTCTGGTCCAGGGTGTTACTAACTACTTCTGTTCCAGGGTGTTACTAACTACTTCTGGTCCAGGGTGTTACTAACTAGCTCTGGTCCAGGGTGTTACCAACTACTTCTGGTCCAGGGTGTTACTAACTACTTCTGGTCCAGGGTGTTACTAACCTACTCTGGTCCAGGGTGTTACTAACTAGCTCTGGTCCAGGGTGTTACTTACTAGCTCTGGTCCAGGGTGTTACTAATTTAAGAACTTCCATTTTCAACATTTTCAACTTCCAACTTCCATCAATTTCTGCTGTGTGTGTGTGTGTGTGTGTGTGTGTGTGTGTGTGTGTGTGTGTGTGTGTGTGTGTGTGTGTGTGTGTGTGTGTGTCTGTGTGTGTGTGTGTGTGTGTGTGTGTTGGGTCTAGGTGGGCAACACCTTCGTCATGACTGGCATCTACGTGGACCGCAGTCTCCACAGGTAATCAGACCTCTTTAATCTCATTCACACAATACAGTGTATAACAGTGTATAACAGCCTTGATTGGACAGTTTATCTTGTTGAAGTCCCAGTTCCCCTGGACCTCATAGACATGTGTGTGGGAGCCTGCCCTGCTCCCCATTCCCCTGGACCTCACAGACATGTGTGTGGGAGCCTGCGCTGCTCCCCGATCTCCAAATCAAATTTTATTTGTCACATACACATGGTTAGCAGATGTTAATGCGAGTGTAGCGAAATGCTTGTGCTTCTAGTTCCGACAATGCAGTAATAACCAACAAGTAATCTAGCTAACAATTCCAAAACTACTGTCTTATACACAGTGTAAGGGGATAAAGAATATGTACATGAAGATATATGAATGAGTGATGGTACAGAGCGGCATAGGCGAGATACAGTAGATGGTATCGAGTACAGTATATACATATGAGATGAGTATGTAAACAAAGTGGCATAGTTCAAAGTGGCTAGTGATACATGTATTACATAAAGATGCAGTAGATGGTATAGAGTACAGTATATACATATACATATGAGATGAATAATATAGGGTATGTAAACATTATATTAGGTAGCATTGTTTAAAGTGGCTAGTGATATATTTTACATCATTTCCCATCAATTCCCATAATTAAAGTGGCTGGAGTAGTCAGTGTGTTGGCAGCAGCCACTCAATGTTAGTGGTGGCTGTTTAACAGTCTGATGGCCTTGAGATAGAATCTGTTTTCAGTCTCTCGGTCCCAGCTTTGATGCACCTGTACTGACCTCGCCTTCTGGATGATAGCGGGGTGAACAGGCAGTAGCTCGGGTGGTTGTTGTCCTTGATGATCTTTATGGCCTTCCTGTGACATCGGGTGGTGTAGGTGTCCTGGAGGGCAGGTAGTTTTGCCCCCGGTGATGCGTTGTGCAGACCTCACTACCCTCTGGAGAGCCTTACGGTTGTGGGCGGAGCAGTTGCCGTACCAGGCGGTGATACAGCCCGACAGGATGCTCTCGATTGTGCATCTGTGAGTGCTTTTTGGTGACAAGCCAAATTTCTTCAGCCTCCTGAGGTTGAAGAGGCGCTGCTGCGCCTTCACGATGCTGTCTGTGTGGTGGACCAATTCAGTTTGTCTGTGATGTGTGCGCCGAGGAACTTAAAACTTACCACCCTCTCCACTACTGTTCCATCGATGTGGATAGGGGTGTTCCCTCTGCTGTTTCCTGAAGTCCACAATCATCTCCATAGTTTTGTTGACGTTGAGTGTGAGTTATTTTCCTGACACCACACTCCGAGGGCCCTCACCTCCCTGTAGGCCGTCTCGTCGTTGGTAATCAAGCCTACCACTGTTGTGTCGTCCATAAACTTGACGATTGAGTTGGAGCGTGCGTGGCCACGCAGTCGTGGGTGAACAGGGAGTACAGGAGAGGGCTCAGAACGCACCCTTGTGGGGCCCCTCCATTACATAATAATTATATTATTATTATATTACTTAAATTAGTGACGCCCAGCACGTGAAGGGTACATTGCTGTGTTCAACCTGGACCTCACAGACATGTGTCTGGAGCCTGCCCTGCTCCCGATCTCTGTTACGTGATATTTACATTAATATTAAAAGATATCTATGTTCTGACCTTGCAGCCCCAAGTACATCGCTGTGTTCAACCTGGCCTTCACAGACGTGTGTGAAAGCACGGCCCTGGTCCCAAAGCTGCTGGACATGTTTCTGTTCAGCAGACAGCTCATCTCCTACGACCAGTGTCTCACGAGCCTCTTCTTCGTCTTCCTCTTCATCACCATGCAGTCCTTCAACCTCACCATCCTGTCCTATGACAGACTGGTGGCCATCTGCTACCCGCTCAGGTCTCAGATAATATATCATATTATTAACTCAATTAAAACAACCTTCAGAAACCCTATTTAATTTGACCCTTCTGGGATAATTTTTTAAAAATGTTGAATTGAATAATTTGATTTGACAATTTATTAAAATGTATTTATTAAATGTATTATATATAAAAAATAAGATTTAACTTCTTTAAAAATCATATATAAGGATATAGTTACCTGACAGGGAAACACCTTGATCACAAAGGAGGATTTCAGGGTGAGGTTCGGCCAATGCACTCTGGTCGTGCTGACCCCTGCAAGTTCTCCAAATGTGGGAAACTCGACTGAATAATTATATATATGAAAAACATATAAAGACAAATCAATTAAAACATTGGCGATAATAACACGATAAAGTTGAACATCTTTTCCCCCACAGAGATGCTATTAAATGACCAGAGGTGCTGTGTCATCAACTCTCAAAGTTCCATTGTAATGTTCTTTCCAGGTACCACATGATGATCACTCACAGGTCCATGCTCCAGCTGACGGGGGCCGCCTGGGCGTTTGCTGTGTTGATGGTGTTGATCTCTGTGTGTCTCATCACCCGGCTCTCTTTCTGTAGGTTAGTATGTATCGTGTTGTAGTGCACCGACTACACTGCAAAAGCTTAGCTTCTGTGAAGTATAGATTTATCTGTTAAATCACGTCAAACTATTTGTTTCAGACAAATCTATTCATGATAAAATATAGTAGATATAAATATAGTCAAATATAATATATCCTCCCGCTGTTTTATTGTCAGACTTGATCAAGACGTCAACACCTGCTCTTTCCATGACTGACCAGATCCCTTATTGATGTCACTTGTTTAAACCTGATATTGATCCCTTCGCGCGCCAATCCCTTTAGCGGGATCGATTTGACAACATCCAGTGAAATTGCAGAGTGACAAATTCAAACTTCAACATAACCGAAAATATAAGTGTATTACATCAAAATAAAGCTTAACTTCTTGTTCATCCAGGCGCAGTGTCAGATTTCAAAAACAGACCATGTGATTATCTGAGGACAGCGCACCGCATACAAACACATGAAAGTCATTTTCAACCAGGCAGCTGGCGACGCAAAAGTCAGAAATAACGAATAATAAATAATAATAAAAGCCTTATTAAGATCTTTTATTTTTCTCAAATGTCTCAGTGACACAATGATGGTCGTTTTGTTCGATAAATTCCTTCTTTATATCCTCTGTTTATGTGACGCGTTTGTTTCAGAAATACACCGGTCCCAACATGCCCACAAAGGATCTAATTTAGTTACCTGTAAACTTAGTCCAAACATTTCAAACAACGTTCCTAATCCAACCTCAGGTATCCTAAAAACGTAAATAATCGACTAAATTTAAGACGGATAAACTGTTTCCAATACCGGATAAAAACAACGTGAAGCTCGCACCAAACAGTAGAATCCATCTGGACACAAACAAAGAACAATTTCTAAAGACTGTTGCCATCTAGTGGAAGCCATAGGAAATGCAACCAGGTTCCTATTAAATAGGGCTTCCCATAGAAACGTGCGTAATGCTGGGGATCCTGGCGCCCTCGAGCTCCAGGTGAGGTGTGGGTACTGATGGGGGCTTGAGTGCGTAATGCTGGGGATCCTGGCGCCCTCGAGCTCCAGGTGAGGTGTGGGTACTGATGGGGGCTTGAGTGCGTAATGCTGGGGATCCTGGCGCCCTCGAGCTCCAGGTGAGGTGTGGGTACTGATGGGGGCTTGAGTGCGTAATGCTGGGGATCCTGGCGCCTCGAGCTCCAGGTGAGGTGTGGGTACTGATGGGGGCTTGAGTGCGTAATGCTGGGGATCCTGGCGCCCTCGAGCTCCAGGTGAGGTGTGGGTACTGATGGGGGCTTGAGTGCATAATGCTGGGGATCCTGGCGCCCTCGAGCTCCAGGTGAGGCTGAGCGGGTGTGACAAGTTACTTGTTAAATCCACTTAAATCAGTGTAGATGAAGGGGAGGAGACATGTTACAAAAACATTTTAAGCCTTGAGAGAAGCAAGACATGGATTATGTATGTGTGCCATTCAGTGGGTGAATGGGGAAAAACTAAATATTTAAGTGCCTTTGAACGGGGTATGGTAGTAGGTGCCAGGCGCACCGGTTTGTGTCAAGAACTGCAATGCTGCTGAGTTTTTCATGCTCAACCATTTCCAGTATGAATCTAGAATGGTCCAACACCTAAAGGACAACCAGCCAACTTGACACAACTGTGGGAAAAATTGGAGTCAACATGGGCCAGCATCCCTGTGGAACGCTTTCGACACCTTGTAGAGTCCATGCCCCAACGAATTGAGGCTGTTCTGAGGGCAAAAGGAGGTTAAACTCAATATTGTTCCGAGCAGAACCACTATTTTTGTTCCAACCAGCAAAACACATTTCTGAAGCAGTTCGATTTCCAAAAAGTTATTGAATTGTTCCTTTATGTTCCTTTAATAACCTTCATCTTGAATGTGAGAGGAATTCCAGTGGCGGAGGTGTACCAATAGCTGGTCGAGAATTTTTTTGACACATTTCTGTTGTTCGCTCTAATATCTGAGTAATAACATGGTATATAATGTATTGTATTGTAGGTCTCTGGTATATAATGTATTGTATTGTAGGTCTCTGGTGATCAACAGCTACTTCTGTGACCACGGTCCCCTGTTCCGCCTGGCGGCCCCCTGTTCTGATGTGGTCCCTAACATAGCGATGAGCAAAATCAACCCCTGTATAGTTCTCTATCTCCCAATGATCTTCATCATATCATCATACATCTGTATAACACACGCCCTGTTCACCATCACACTGCCCCAGGACAGGTGAGAAGTAATACTGATTGGAATAAGTAAGTCAAGTCAGTAAGTAGACTTGTCCAAGCCAGAACGGCCTCAGAAATATGTTTTTAGTTATGGACTTGTTACAGGAATGATAAATGCTGGGAAATATTGAGAATGCAATTAAACTGTATAGGTAATCACATGGTGTACTGACACACATTCTCTCCTCCCTCCCCTCTCTCTCTTTCTTTCTCTCTCTATGTCCACCTCTTTCTCTCTCTCTCTCCCTCTCTCACCCTCCACCTCTCTCTTTCTCTCTCTCTCCATCTCTCACCCTCCACCTCTCTCCCTCTCTCCCTCTCCATCCACCTCTTTCTGTCTCTCTGTCTCTCTCCCTCTCTCACCCTCCACCTCTCTCTCTCCCTCTCTCCCTCTCTCTCAATCCACTTCTTTCCGTCTCTCTGTCTCTCTCCCCTCTACCTCTCTTTCTCTCACACCCCTTTCTCTGTCCACCTCTTTCTGTCTCCCTCTCTCTCTTTCTTACCCTCTCTCTCACGCTCTCTTTCCCTCTCTTTATCTCTCTCTCTCTGTCCACCTCTCTCTGTTCCCCTCTCCCTCTCTCTCTCTCTCTCTCTCTCTCTTTCCCAGACTCAGAGCCATTAAGACATGTACCTCACACCTAATACTGGTGGCCATATTCTACCTGCCCATTATTTTCACGTACTCTCTCAACACCATCATACCAACCAACGCCCGGATCATCAACCTCTCCCTGACCTCGATACTGCCACCAATGCTCAATCCCATCGTATACGTTCTGAAGACGGAGGAGTTTAAGGTATCGGTCAAGAAGATGCTCAGAAGAGGGGCCCAAAGAGCTGTGACGCAGGTCAAACCAACATGAAGTTCTTGAATTATTTTTCTTAAAAATCATATATTTCCAGTGCCTTCTGAAAGTATTCACACCTAACAGCCATTTTCAAGTCTTGGCATAGATTTTCATTGCGATTTAAGTCAAAACTGTAACTAAGCCACTCAGGAACATTCACTGTCACCATGGTAAGCAATGCCAGTGTATATTTGATCTTATGTTTTGGGTTATTGTCTTGCTGAACGGTGAATTTGTCTTCCAGTGTCTTTTGGAAAGCAGACTGAACCAGCTTTTCCTCTCGCATTTAGCCGGTGCTTAGTTTCTTTTTATCCTAAAAAACTTTAGTCCTTGCCGATGACAAGCATACCTATAACATGTTGCAGCCACCACCATGCTTGGAAATATGTGGTACTTAGTGATCTGTTGAGGTGGATTTACCCCAACCATAACACTTTGTATTCAGGACATAAAGTTAATTTCTTAGCCATTTCTTTTTACAGTTTTACTTTAGTGCCTTATTGAAAACAGGACTGTCTTGGAATATCTTTATTCTGCACAGGTTTCCTTCTTTTCAGGCTGTAATTTAGGTTAGTATTGTGGAGTAACTACAAAGGTGTTGATCCATCCTCAGTTTTCTCCTATTACAGCCATTAAAATCTGCAACTGTTTTATGGTGAAATACCTGAGCAGTTTCCTTCCTCTCCTGCAACTGAGTTAGGAAGAACGCATGTATCATGACACAAGGCGAGACCCAGATGCAGACACAGGAGGCAGCTGGTTGGAGTCTTACAATGTTTATTAATCCAAAAGGAGGAGGCAAGAGGTCGTGGACAGGCCAAAGGTCAAAACCAGATCAGAGTCCAGGAGGTACAGAGTGGCAGACAGACACGGGGTCAGGACAGGCAGAATGGTCAGGCAGTCTCGGGGTCAGGACAGGCAGAATGGTCAGGACAGGCAGAATGGTCAGGACAGGCAGAATGGTCAGGCAGGCAGAATGGTCAGGCAGGCGGGTACAGAGTCCAGAAACAGGCAACGGTCAAAACTGGGAGGACTAGAAAAAGGAGAATAGCAAAAAGCAGGAGAACGGGTAAAAAAGCTGGTTGACTTGGAAAAATATACAAGACTATAAATACACTGGCACAGATAGACAGGAAACACAGGGATAAATACAATGGCACAGAGAGACAGGGATAAATACACTGGCACAGAGAGACAGGAAACACAGGGATAAATACACTGGCACAGAGAGACAGGAAACACAGGGATAAATACACTGGCACAGAGAGACAGGAAACACAGGGATAAATACACTGGCACAGAGAGACAGGAAACACAGGGATAAATACACTGGCACAGATAGACAGGAAACACAGGGATAAATACACTGGCACAGAGAGACAGGAAACACAGGGATAAATACACTTTCACAGAGAGACAGGAAACACAGGGATAAATGCACTGGCACAGAGAGACAGGAAACACAGGGATAAATACACTGGCACAGAGAGACAGGGATAAATACACTGGCACAGAGAGACAGGAAACACAGGGATAAATACACTGGCACAGAGAGACAGGAAACACAGGGATAAATACACTGGCACAGAGAGACAGGAAACACAGGGATAAATACACTGGCACAGAGAGACAGGGATAAATACACTGGCACAGAGAGACAGGAAACACAGGGATAAATACACTGGCACAGATAGACAGGAAACACAGGGATAAATACACTGGCACAGAGAGACAGGGATAAATACACTGGGGAAAATCAGCGACACCTGGAGGGGGTGGAGACAATCACAAGGAGCAGGTGAAACAGATCAGGGCGTGGCAGCATGTAAGTAAGTCTGTATCTCTGTAGTGACTGGGGGTGTTGATACACCTGTATCTCTGTAGTGACTGGGGGTGTTGATACACCTGTATCTCTGTAGTGACTGGGGGTGTTGATACACCTGTATCTCTGTAGTGACTGGGGGTGTTGATACACCTGTATCTCTGTAGTGACTGGGGGTGTATTGATACACCGAGTTAGGAAGGACGTCTGTATCTTTGTAGTGACTGGGAGTGTTGATACACCGAGTTAGGAAGGACGCCTGTATCTTTGTAGTGACTGGGGGTGTTGATACACCGAGTTAGGAAGGACGTCTGTATCTTTGTAGTGACTGGGTGTGTTGATACACCGAGTTAGGAAGGACGTCTGTATCTTTGTAGTGACTGGGGTGTTGATACACCGAGTTAGGAAGGACGTCTGTATCTTTGTAGTGACTGGGGGTGTTGATACACCATCCAAAGTGTAATGAATAACTTCATCATGCTCAAAGGGATATTCAATGTCTTATTTTATGTTATTGTTGATTTTTACCGATCAACAAATAGGTTCTTCTTTGCGAGGCATTGGAAGACCTCCCTGGTCTTCGTGATTGAATCTGTGATTGAAAATCACTGCTCAACTGAGGGACCTTTCAGATAATTGTATGTGTAAGATACACAGGTTAAGTAGGCATTCAAAAATAATTTTAAACATTATTATTTGGACTTGCCATTATAAAGGAGTTGAATACTTATTTAACTCAAGACATTTCAGCTTTTAATTTTTGAATTCATTTGTAAACATTTCTAAAAACATAATTCCACGTTGACATTATGGGGTATTGTGTGGAGGCCAGTGACCCAAACCTCTGAATTGGAATCCATTTTAAATTCAGGCTGTAACACAACAACATGTGTGGTAATTCAAGAGGTGTGAATACATTCTGAAGGCTCTGTATATTATGTCTATAAGCCTTTATAGCCATTCAATAAATAACATATATCAGTGTGATATCACGGTTTAATGTATTTAATGTATATTTAGATATACTTATATTTAGAAGTACTTGAAGTCTCAAATGCATTTATATCTCTCTTTTGCTATCTCGGTTGCAACTTATATATATTTCATTTTTTGATTGGAAGAAAGCTATGTGTAACTACAGTGTATCTGGCATAGTGAATGACTGTATTGTTGCTTCACTCAATGAAGTGAAGTGGTACGAACAAACAAATAAAGTACGATATTTACACGATTTGTTTTAAGAGCTGCTGAATTCATCGATTCTGTTTTTCTGCTGCCCCTTCACTTCTTTAATCTTTAATTCATTTTAAATTAATTATATGTTGAGGAAGTGGTTTGCCAAGGATATATACATTCATATTCTTTGTCGCTCAATTTTACATCATCAACAAAGCTGTCAAACTATCGTAAATAAAGCACAAGCTGCTACACACTAGCTAGCTAAGTTCCGTCTCTGTGTTTGTCAATAATGCTAGCTAGTACATGTAGCTAGCGTGCACATTGAGCCGGCAAGCCACGTTAGCTCAATTGGCTTATCAAGTCACTGGTGAAGTGTGTGGTGCCGTTTTGTTTTTACAACTTTTTCACTATCTATTACCAGAATGTGTCTGTCAGTGTTTCATAATGTTACTAGCAGCAGGAACAAAGACCCATCGTCTCATGTCTCATTTTGCCCAAAACAGGCAGACTGGAGTGATCCAAAACACCACTTCATGAACGGGCTAACTGTTCTTTCAACATAACATTGGTGTTGTTAAGTTAATAACAAGTCCGGGCGCTGTGTGATGGGCAGGTCTGTCTCATTGTCTGAGGGTTCCCTGCTATGATTGGATAGAGCGCAATCAGCGCAGCTGTTTCTCCGAGCATGACAATTCTCCCTAGGCGTTATAATCCCGTGGGCATGATTGTAATCTAAACCCTACCCTCATGTAAATCGCCACGACCTCAGTTTAACAAATCTTTAAAATCTCTGTTTCTCTGTTTACAATGTGATTTTCTGGATTTTTGTTTAGATTCCGTCTTTCACAGTTGAAGTGTACCTATGATAAAAAAAAAATTACAGACCTCTACATGTTTTGTAAGTAGGAAAACCTGCAAAATCGGCAGTGTATCAAATATGTGTTCTCCCCACTGTGTATACTCTCCTTCTGGTCCATCTCCTTCAGCAGACTCCAGACAGAAATGAGCTGCTAGTTAAATCTGGTACAACACATCTGTTTTTGTTGTACATTGTCCCTGCTCAAATAAACCTGATAATAAGTTAAACTAAAAACTCTTTCAGATACTGTCAGGGCTGCAAAGTGTCTGTCCTCGTTTAAAGAGATTTGCCGGTACTTTTGTGTAATTTTTATACAGTAGTTCAGAAAGTACTGCTCACGAGCTAAAAGTGGTCCCCTAAAATTGCGCACTATGTCGCATATGTGCAGATATGTGCACCACGTCATTGGTCTTTCTCTCTCAATCTGCTGTGGGTGCATGATGTGCCTCTTGCTAGTTGTCACTCATATGGAGAGTTGAACTCCAATTGCTAGGGCGCCCAAATGGGGGAAAATATAGACAAAATGGAACAGCACAGCTTCAAGAAAACATTTGCTTTCAAACTAGGGCCTGGGTGGCTAAGACAGTAATTCTGTTCATTGATTATGCATGTATGAACTACACATTGGCCCAAAATGTGAGAATTAAAAAATACTTAGTAATCGCCAAAGTTCCGGAGCATGTCTTTAAGGCCCGGCTCAAGACTGTGCTGTTCAGAAAATGACCTTTATTAAATCAGTACTCAAGTTCTCCTGATCTGACGACACCTGTATATAGCTTTGTTTGTCCTCTGTGTTCTATGTTCTCTGTGTTCTAGGTTCTCTGTGTCCTAATTTTACTGTGTTCTATGTTCTCTGTGTTCTGTGTATTCTATGTTCTCTGTGTTCTATGTCCTATTTTTTACTGTGTTCTATGTTCTCTGTGTTCTATGTTCTCTGTGTCCTATTTATACTGTGTTCTATGTTCTCTGTGTTCTGTGTGTTCTATGTTCTCTGTGTCCTATTTTTTCTGTGTTCTATGTGTTCTGTGTTCTGTGTGTTCTATGTTCTCTGTGTTCTGTGTTCTCTGTGTTCTATGCTCTCTGTGTTTTGGATTGCTTTCGTGCTTTCGTTATTATTACTATGAGTTATCTTGATGATTCCATAAACCAAACAATGACGTCATTCTAAGCAGTTCTAGGGCTAACCCGTGTTATTCATGTGAGTGGTTGGCCCAGGAGAGTGGTTGGCCCAGGAGAGTGGTTGGCCCAGGAGAGTGGTTGGTCCAGGAGAGTGGTTGGTCCAGGAGAGTGGTTGGCCCAGGAGAGTGGTTGGCCCAGGAGAGTGGTTGGTCCAGGAGAGTGGTTGGCCCAGGAGAGTGGTTGGCTCAGGTTTTGTGTTTGGCCCATTTGAGTGTTTGGCCCAGGTGAGTTTCTGACTCAGGTGAATCTTTGGCCCAGGTTTTGTGTTTGGCCTAGGTGAGTCTGTGGGCCCTTGGGGTGTTTGGCCCAGTTGAGTTTTTGGCTCAGGTGAGTATTTGGGCCCTTGGGGTGTTTGGCCCAGTTGAGTTTTTGGCTCAGGTGAGTCTGTGGGCCCTTGGGGTGTTTGGCCCAGTTGAGTTTTTGGCTCAGGTGAGTATTTGGGCCCTTGGGTGTTTGGCCCAGTTGAGGGTGTTTGGCCCAGTTGAGTTTTTGGCTCAGGTGAGTCTGTGGGCCCTTGGGGTGTTTGGCCCAGTTGAGTTTTTGGCTCAGGTGAGTATTTGGGCCCTTGGGGTGTTTGGCCCAGTTGAGTTTTTGGCTCAGGTGAGTATTTGGGCCCTTGGGGTGTTTGGCCCAGTTGAGTTTTTGGCTCAGGTGAGTATTTGGGCCCTTGGGGTGTTTGGCCCAGTTGAGTTTTTGACTCAGGTGAGTCTGTGGGCCCTTGGGGTGTTTGGCCCAGTTGAGTTTTTGGCTCAGGTGAGTATTTGGGCCCTTGGGGTGTTTGGCCCAGTTGAGTTTTTGGCTCAGGTGAGTATTTGGGCCCTTGGGGTGTTTGGCCCAGTTGAGTTTTTGGCTCAGGTGAGTCTGTGGGCCCTTGGGGTGTTTGGCCCAGTTGAGTTTTTGGCTCAGGTGAGTATTTGGGCCCTTGGGGTGTTTGGCCCAGTTGAGTTTTTGGCTCAGGTGAGTATTTGGGCCCTTGGGGTGTTTGGCCCAGTTGAGTTTTTGGCTCAGGTGTTTGGCCCAGTTGAGTTTTTGGCTCAGGTGAGTCTGTGGGCCCTTGGGGTGTTTGGCCCAGTTGAGTTTTTGGCTCAGGTGAGTCTGTGGGCCCTTGGGGTGTTTGGCCCAGTTGAGTTTTTGGCTCAGGTGAGTCCATCCCTGTGAGGGAGAGATTTTTTATTGTATTTATTTTTTATTTATTTCACCTTTATTTAACCAGGTAGGCAAGTTGAGAACAAGATCTCATTTACAATCAAATCAAATGTTATTTGTCACATACACATGGTTAGCAGATGTTAATGAGAGTGTAGCGAAATCAAATCAAATCAAATTTATTTATATAGCCCTTCGTACATCAGCTGATATCTCAAAGTGCTGTACAGAAACCCAGCCTAAAACCCCAAACAGCAAGCAATGCAGGTGTAGAAGCACGGTGGCTAGGAAAAACTCCCTAGAAAGGCCAAAACCTAGGAAGAAACCTAGAGAGGAACCAGGCTATGTGGGGTGGCCAGTCCTCTTCTGGCTGTGCCGGGTAGAGATTATAACAGAACATGGCCAAGATGTTCAAATATTCATAAATGACCAGCATGGTCGAATAATAATAAGGCAGAACAGTTGAAACTGGAGCAGCAGCACAGTTAGGTGGACTGGGGACCGCAAGGAGTCATCATGTCAGGTAGTCCTGGGGCACGGTCCTAGGGCTCAGGTCCTCCGAGAGAGAGAAGAAGAGAGAATTAGAGAGAGCATATGTGGGGTGGCCAGTCCTCTTCTGGCTGTGCCGGGTGGAGATTATAACAGAACATGGCCAAGATGTTCAAATGTTCATAAATGACCAGCATGGCCGAATAATAATAAGGCAGAACAATTGAAACTGGAGCAGCAGCACGGCCAGGTGGACTGGGGACAGCAAGGAGTCATCATGTCAGGTACCTGAAATGCTTGTGCTTCTAGTTCCGACAATGCAGTAATAACCAACAAGTAATCTAGCTAACAATTCCAAAACTACTACCTTATAGACACAAGTGTAAGGGGATAAGAATATGTACATGAAGATATATGAGTGAGTGATGGTACAGAACGGCATAGGCAAGATACAGTAGATGGTATTGAGTACAGTATATACATATGAGATGAGTATGTAAACAAAGTGGCATAGTTAAAGTGGCTAGTGATACATGTATTACATAAAGATGCAGTAGATGATATAGAGTACAGTATACGTATACATATGAGATGAATAATGTAGGTATGTAAACATTATATTAGGTAGCATTGTTTAAAGTGGCTAGTGATATATTTTACATCATTTCCCTATCAATTCCCATTATTAAAGTGGCTGGAGTTGAGTCAGTGTGTTGGCAGCAGCAACTCAATGTTAGTGGTGGCTGTTTAACAGTCTGATGGCCTTGAGATAGAAGCTGTTTTCAGTCTCTCGGTCCCAGCTTTGATGCACCTGTACTGACCTCGCATTCTGGATGATAGCGGGGTGAACAGGCAGTAGCTCGGGTGGTTGTTGTCCTTGATGATCTTTATGGCCTTCCTGTGACATCGGGTGGTGTAGGTGTCCTGGAGGGCAGGTAGTTTGCCCCGGTGATGCGTTGTGCAGACCTCACTACCCTCTGAGAGCCTTACGGTTGTGGGCGGAGCAGTTGCCGTACCAGGCGGTGATACAGCCCGACAGGATGCTCTCGATTGTGCATCTGTAGAAGTTTGTGAGTGCTTTTGGTGACAAGCCGAATTTCTTCAGCCTCCTGAGGTTGAAGAGGCGCTGCTGCGCCTTCTTCACGATGCTGTCTGTGTGGTGGACCAATTCAGTTTGTCTGTGATGTGTACGAGGAACTTAAAACTTACTACCCTCTCCACTACTGTTCCATCGATGTGGATAGGGGGGTGTTCCCTCTGCTGTTTCCTGAAGTCCACAATCATCTCCTTAGTTTTGTTGACGTTGAGTGTGAGGTTATTTTCCTGACACCACACTCCGAGGGCCCTCACCTCCTCCCTGTAGGCCATTTACAATTGCGACCTGGCCAAGATAAAGCAAAACAGTTCGACACATACAACAGAGTTACACATGGAGTAAAACAAACATACAGTCAATAATACAGTATAAACAAGTCTATATACAATCTGAGCAAATGAGGTGAGATAAGGGAGGTAAAGGCAAAAAAAGGCCATGGTGGCAAAGTAAATACAATATAGCAAGTAAAACACTGGAATGGTAGATTTGCAATGGAAGAATGTGCAAAGTAGAAATAAAAATAATGGGGTGCAAAGGAGCAAAATAAATAAATAAAATAAAATAAATACAGTAGGGAAAGAGGTAGTTGTTTGGGCTAAATTATAGGTGGGCTATGTACAGGTGCAGTAATCTGTGAGCTGCTCTGACAGCTGGTGCTTAAAGCTAGTGAGGGAGATAAGTGTTTCCAGTTTCAGAGATTTTTGTAGTTCGTTCCAGTCATTGGCAGCAGAGAACTGGAAGGAGAGGCGGCCAAAGAAAGAATTGGTTTTGGGGGTGACTAGAGAGATATACCTGCTGGAGCGTGTGCTACAGGTGGGAGATGCTATGGTGACCAGCGAGCTGAGATAAGGGGTACTTTACCTAGCAGAGTCTTGTAGATGACATGGAGCCAGTGGGTTTGGCGACGAGTATGAAGCGAGGGCCAGCCAACGAGAGCGTACAGGTCGCAATGGTGGTAGTATCTGGTGCTTTGGTGACAAAACGGATGGCACTGTGACAGACTGCATCCAATTTGTTGAGGAGGGTATTGGAGTCTATTTTGTAAATGACATCGCCGAAGTCGAGTATTGGTAGGATGGTCAGTTTTACAAGGGTATGTTTGGCAGCATGAGTGAAGGATGCTTTGTTGCGGAAATAGAACGCTAATTCTAGATTTAACTTTGGATTGAGATGTTTGATGTGGGTCTGGAAGGAGAGTTTACAGTCTAACCAGACACCTAGGTATTTGTAGTTGTCCACGTATTCTAAGTCAGAGCCGTCCAGAGTAGTGATGTTGGACAGGCGGGCAGGTGCAGGCAGCGATCGGTTGAAGAGCATGCATTTAGTTTTACTTGTATTTAAGAGCAATTGAGGCCACGGAAGGAGAGTTGTATTGCATTGAAGCTTGCCTGGAGGGTTGTTAACACAGTGTCCAAGAAGGGCCAAAGTATACAGAATGGTGTCGTGTGCATAGACTGTCAGAGACTCACCAGCTGCAAGAGTGATGTATACATTGATGTATACAGAGAAGAGAGTCGGTTCGAGAATTGAACCCTGTGGCACCCCATAGAGAGTGCCAGAGGTCCGGACAACAGACCCTCGATTTGACACACTGAACTCTATCAGAGAAGTAGTTGGTGAACCAGGCGAGACAATCATTTGAGAAACCAAGGTTGCTCGAGTCTGCAAGGAGGATGTGGTGATTGACAGAGTGAAAGCCTTGGCCAGATCAATGAATATGGCTGCACAGTAATGTTTCTTATCGATGGCGGTTAAGATATCGTTTAGGACCTTGAGCGTGGCTGAGGTGCACCCATGACCAGCTCTGAAACCAGATTGCATAGCAGAGAGGTATGGTGAGATTCAGAAATGGTCGTAATCTGTTTGTTGACTTGGCTTTCAAAGACCTTAGAAAGGCATGATAGGATAGATATAGGTCTTTAGCAGTTTGGGTCAAGAGTGTCCCCCCTTTGAAGAGGGGATGACCGCAGCTGCTTTCCAATCTTTGGGAATCTCAGACGACACGAAAGAGAGGTTGAACAGGCTAGTAAATAGGGGTGGCAACAATTTCGGCAGATAATTTTAGAAAGAAATGGTCCAGATTGTCTAGTCTGTGATTTGTAGGGGTCAGATTTTGCTCTTTCAGAACATCAGCTGAACGGATTTGGGAGAAGGAGAAATGGGAAGACTTGGGTGAGTTGCTGTGGGGGTGCAGTACTGTTGACTGGGGTAGGAGTAGCCAGGTGGAAAGCACTTTGGCCAGCTGTAGAAAAATGTTTATTGAAATTCTCAATTATGGTGGATTTATCAGTGGTGACAGTGTTTCCTATCTTCAGTGCAGTGGGCAGCTGGGAGGAGGTGCTCTTATTCTCCATGGACTTTACAGTGTCCCAGAACTTTTTTGAGTTAGTGTTGCAGGAAGCAAATTTCCGCTTGAAAAGCTAGCCTTGGCTTTTTCTAACTGCCTGTGTGTATTGGTTTCTAGCTTCCTGAAAAAGCCGCATATCACGGGGCTGTTCGATGCTAATGCAGAACGCCATAGGATGTTTTTGTGTTGGTTAGGGCAGTCAGGTCTGGGGAGAACCAAGGAGTATATTATTCCTGGTTCTAAATTTCTTGAATGGGGGCATCACTTATTTTCAGATGGTTAGGAAGGCATTTAAAAAAAATTACCAGGCATCCTCTACTGACGGGATGAGATCAATATCCTTCAGGATACCCCAGCCAGGTCGATTAGAAAGGCCTGCTCGCTGAAGTGTTTCAGGGAGCGTTTGACAGTGATGAGTGCAGGTTGTTTGACCGCTGACCCATTAAGGATGCAGGCAATGAGGCAGCGATCGCTGAGATCTTGGTTGAAGACAGCAGAGGTGTATTTAGAGGGCAAGTTGGTTAGGATGATATCTATGAGGGTGCCCGTATTTACGGCTTTGGGGAGGTACCTGGTAGGTTCATTGATAATTTGTGTGAGATTGAGGATATCAAGCTTAGATTGTAGGATGGCTGGGGTGTTAAGCATGTTCCAGTTTAGGTCGCCTAGCAGCACGAGCTCTGAAGATAGATGGGGGGCAATCAGTTCACATATGGTGTCCAGAGCACAGCTGGGGGCAGAGGGTGGTCTATAGCAGGCGGCAACAGTGAGAGACTTGTTTTTAGAGAGGTGGGTTTTTAAAAGTAGAAGTTCAAATTGTTTGGGTACAGACCTGGATAGTAGGACAGAACTCTGCAGGCTATCTTTGCAGTAGATTGCAACACCGCCCCCTTTGGCAGTTCTATCTTGTCTGAAAATGTTGTAGTTAGGGATGAAAATTTCAGAATTTTTGGTGGTCTTCCTAAGCCAGGATTCAGACACAGCTAGAACATCCGGGTTGGCAGAGTGTGCTAAATCAGTGAATAAAACAAACTTAGGGAGGAGGCTTCTAATGTTAACATGCATGAAACCAAGGCTTTTACGGTTACAGAAGTCATCAAAAGAGAGCACCTGGGGAATAGGAGTGGAGCTAGGCACTGCAGGGAGTGATGCTGTGGACTACAAGGGAAATGCTACTACAGATGTAAGATTCTAATTTGAGCAAGTCCCCACAGCAGGAAAATCATTGTGTGGATTATAATAAAACTTTTTTTGATGCAGTTGATACATTTTTCTTCAGGGAAATACGAAATATGAATTTGAAAATATCAAACTTCAGAAGCCTTTTTTTAACCTCAAAAACACTACAAGTTTTACATTTCCTGAGTTGCAGGAAAGTTCTCCAGGGTGATCAAATGAAGATCCTACATCTGGACATGGACAGCTGAATGTTATCCCGCACCTCCATGATCACCATGGAGATCCTAGTATTAGATTCTATAGTTATACATTATTATTTGTGTCATTCAGTGT
>NW_027038171.1:0-22500 GCF_034236695.1 Oncorhynchus nerka | reverse complement strand
ATATTATAGAAGAGATCATTGTTGAAAGAGAAATATATTGAAGATCAAAGAAGAGATCATTATTGAAAAGAAAGGTAAATATAGAAAGATCATTATTGAAAGGTAAATATAGAAGAGATCATTATTGAAGGTAAATATAGAAAGAGATCATTGTTGAAGATCATTATTGAAGAGTAAATAAAGATCGGATCAATAATTATAGAAGGTATAATATAGAGAAGGATCGTATAGAAGGTAGTATAGAAGAAGAGATCATTATTGAAGGTAGTATAGAAAGATCATTATTGAAAGGTAAATATAAGAATAGAGTTCATTATTGAAGGTAAATATAGAAGATCATTATTGAGAAAATGATCATTGTTGAAGGTAAATATAGAAAGATCATTATTGAAGGTATTATAGAAGAGATCATTATTGAAAGGTAGTATAGAAAGATCATTATTGAAAGGTATTATAGAAGATCATTATTGAAAGGAAGTATAGAAGAGATCATTATTGAAGTAGTATAGAAAGATCATTGTTGAAGGTAAATATAAAGAATCATTGTTGAAAGGTAGTATAAAGCTCATTGTTGAAAGGTAATATAAGATCATATTGAAAGGTAAATATAGAAGATCATTGTTGAAAGGTATTATAAAAAGATCATTGTTGAAGGTAAATATAAAGAATCATTATTGAAAGGTAGTATAAAAAGATCATTGTTGAAGAGTAAATATAGAAGAGATCATTATTGAAGGAGTAGTATAGAAGAGATCATTATTGAAGGTAAGTATAGAAGATATCATTATTGAAAGGTATAGAAGAGATCATTGAAAGGTAGTATAGAAGATCATTATTGAAGGTAATATAGAATCCTTGTTAGATCATCATATTGAAAAGTAAATATAGAAGAGATCATTATTGAAAAGTAGTATAGAAGAGATCATTATTGAAAGGTAGTATAGAAGAGATCATTATTGAAGGTAAGTATATTAAGATCAATCGTATAGAAAATATTATATAGAAAAATCATTATTGAAGGAGTAGTATAGAAGATCATTGTTGAAAGGTAAGTATAAAGAGATCATTATTGAAGGTAATATAGAAGAGATCATATTGAAGGTAAAGTATAGAAGAGATCATTGTTGAAGGTAAATATAGAAGATCATTATTGAAGGTAAATATAAGAATAGATCATTATTGAAGGTAGTATAGAGATAGATCATTGTTGATTATAGAGAAATAATTATAAATATAGAAGAGATCATTATTGAAAAAGGATAAATAGTATAGAAGAGATCGTATTGAAAGGTAAATATAGAAAAAAGATCATTATTGAAGGTAAGTATAAAGAGATCATTATTGAAGGTAGTATAGAAAGCTCATTATTGAAGGTAGTTATAGAAGAGATCATTATTGAAGGTAGTATAGAAGAAGATCATTATTGAAGGTAGTATAGAAGAGATCATTGTTGAAAGGTAGTATAGATCATTGTTGAAGGAGTAGTTATGAAGGATCATTGTTGAAGGGTAAAGATCATTAGAAGGTAGATCAATATTAAAGAAAAATAATTATGGAAATATAAAGAGATCATTATTGAAAAGGTAAATATAAAAGATCATTATTGAAAGGTAGTAAATATAAAGATCATTATTGAAGGTAAATATAGAAAAAGATCATTATTGAAGGTAAGTATAGAAGAGATCATTATTGAAAGGTAAATATAGAATCATCGTTGAAGGATCATTATTGAAAAGAAGGATATTATAGTATAGAGATCATTATTGAAGGTAAATATAAAGATCATTATTGAAAAATAATATAGAAGAGATCATTATTGAAAGGTAGTATAGAAGATCATTATTGAAGGTAAATATTATGGAAGAAGAGATCAATAATTGAAAAGTAAGTATAGAAGAGATCATTATTGAAGGGTAAATATAAAAGATCATTATTGAAGGAGAGTAGTATAGATATATCACTAAGATCATTGTTGAAGGTAAATATAAAGTATAGAGATCATTGTTGAAAGGAGTATAGAAGATCATTATTGAAAGGTAAATATAGAAGAGATCATTATTGAAGATAAGATCATTATAAAGATCATTATTGAAGGTAAATATAGAAGAGATCATTATTGAAAGAAAGTAAATATAAAGAAGAGATCATTATTGAAGGTAAATAGAAAGATCATTATTGAAGGTAAATATAAAGATCATTATTGAAGGTAATATAGAAGATCATTATTGAAGGTAAGTATAGAAGAAGCTCATTATTGAAGGTATTATATAGAAGGATCATTATTGAAGGTAATAGAAATATCATTATTGAAGAAGATCATTGTTGAAGGTAAATATAGAAGAGATCATTATTGAAAGGTAAATATAGAAGAATCATTATAATGAAAGAGATCGTATAGAAGGAGTCATTATTGAAGGTAAATATAGAATCGATCATTATTGAAAGGTAAATATAGAAAGATCATTATTGAAAGTAAGTATAGAAGAGATCATTATTGAAGGTAGTAAATATAAGAGATCATTATTGAAAAGTAAATATAGAAGAGATCATTATTGAAAGGTAAATATAAAGAGATCATTATTGAAGGTAAATATAAAGAAGATCATTATTGAAAAAGGTAGTATAGAAAGATCATTGTAGAAGAAGAAGTAAATATAGAAGATCATTATTGAAGGTAAATATAGAAGAGATCATTATTGAAAGGTAGTATAGAAGAGATCATTATTGAAGGTAAGTAAGAAGATCAATATTAAAGGAGTAGTATAGAAGAGATCATTATTGAAGGTAAATATAAAGAGATCATTATTGAAGGTATTATATAGAAGATCATTATTGAAAAGGTAAATATAGAAGATCATTGTTGAAAGGTAATATAAAGATCATTGAAAGGTTGATCATTGTTGAAGGTAAATATAGAAGATCATTATTGAAGGTAATATAGAAGATCATTGATTGAAAGGATCATCAGAATCATTATTGAAGGTAAATATAAAGAAGATCATTATTGAAAGGTAGTATAGAAGAGATCATTATTGAAGGTAAATATAGAAGATCATTATTGAAGGTAGTATAGAAGAGATCATTGTTGAAGGTAATATAGAAGAGATCATTATTGAAAGGTAAGTATAGAAGAGATCATTGTTGAAGGTAGTATAAAGAAAGATCATTATTGAAGGTAGTATAGAAAATCAATTATTGAAGAAATCAAAGTATATAGAAGATCATTATTGAAAAGTAAATAGAAGAGATCATTATTGAAAAGGATCATTAAATATAGAAGAGATCATTATTGAGAAAAGTAAATATAAAAGAAAAGATCATTATTGAAAGGTATAGTATAGAAGATCATTGTTGAAAGTCATTGAGTATATAAAGAATCATTATTGAAAGGTAATAGAGTCATTATTGAGAAGGTAATCATTATTGAAAGGTATTATAGAAGATCATTGTTGAAGGTAAGTAGTATTAAGAAAGATCATTATTGAAGGAGTAAATATAGAAAGATCATTATTGAAAAGGTAAATATAAAGATCATTATTGAAAAGAAATAGAAGAGATCATTGTTGAAGGTAAATATAGAAGAGATCATTATTGAAGGTAATATAGAAGATCATTATTGAAGGTAAATATAGAAAGATCATTATTGAAGGTAAATATAGAAGATCATTATTGAAGGTAAATATAGAAGAGATCATTATTGAAGGTAGTATAGAAAGATCATTATTGAAGGTAAATATAGAAAAAGAGATCATTATTGAAAGGTAAATATAGAAGATCATTATTGAAGGTAAATATAGAAGAGATCATTATTGAAGGAAATATTATAAGAAGATCATTATTGAAAGGTAAATATAGATCATTATTGAAGAAGGTAAATATAGAAGAGATCATTATTGAAGGTAATATAGATCATTATTGAAGGTAAATATAGAAGGATCATTATTGAAGGTAATATAGAAAGATCATTATTGAAATATCATAAAGGTAAATAGAAGATCATTATTGAAGGTAAATATAGAAATCATTATTGAAAGGTAAATATAGAAGATCATTGTTGAAGGTAAAGTATAGAAGATCATTATTGAAAGGTATTATAGAAAGAGATCATTATTGAAAAATAAATATAGAAGATCATTATTGAAGGTAAATATAGAAGAGATCATATTGAAGGAGTAAATATAGAAGATCATTATTGAAGGTAATATAGAAGATCATTATTGAAGGTAAAATAGAAGATCATTATTGAAGGTAAATATAGAAGATCATTATTGAAGGTAGGTAGAAGATCATTATTGAAGATCATTATTGAAGGTAAATATAGAAGAAAGATCATTATTGAAGGTAAATATAGAAGATCATTATTGAAGGTAAATATAGAAGAAGATCATTATTGAAGGTCATTATAGAAGATCATTATTGAGAAAGGTAAATATAGAAGATCATTATTGAAGATAATATAGAAAGATCATTATAAGGAAGTAGAATAGAGAAGATCATTATTGAAAAATAATATAGAAGAGATCATTGTTGAAGGTAGTATAGAAGAGATCATTATTGAAAGGAGATCATTAATATAGAAAGAGATCATTATTGAAGGTAGTATAGAAAGAGATCATTATTGAAGGTATTATAAGAAGATGATCATTATTGAAGGTAAATATAGAAGATCATTATTGAAGGTAAATATAGAAGAGATCATTATTGTTGAAAGGTAAATCTATAGAAGAGATCATTATTGAAGGTAAATAAAGATCATTATTGAAAGATCAAGATCATTATTGAAAGGATAAAGATCGTTTGAAGGTAAAGTATAGAAGAGATCATTATTGAAGGTAAATAGAAGATCATTATTGAAGGGTAGTATAGAAGATCATTATTGAAGGTAGTATAGAAAGATCATATTGAAGAATATAGAAGAGATCATTATTGAAGGAGTAGTATAGAAGAGATCATTGTTGAAAGGTAGTATAGAAGATCATTATTGAAAAGGTAAATATAGAAAATCATTATTGAAGGTATTATAGAAGAGATCATTGTTGAAGATCATTATAGAAGAGATCATTGTTGAAGGTAAATATAGAAGAAGAGATCATTATTGAAATAATGTAGTATAGAAGAGATCATTATTGAAAAGTAAATATAGAAGATCATTGTTGAAGGGTAAATATAGAAGATCATTATTGAAGGTAATAGAAGAAGATCATTGTTGAAAGGAGTAAATATAGAAGATCATTATGAAAGGTAAATATAGAAGAGATCATTATTGAAAGTAAATATAAAGAGATCATTATTGAAGGTAGTATAGAAGAGATCATTATTGAAGGTAAGTATATTATTGAAGGTAAATATAGAAGATCATTGTTGAAGGTAAATATAGAAGAGATCATTATTGAAAGAGTAGTATATTATAGAAAGATCATTATTGAAGGTAAATATAGAAATCATTGTTGAAGGTAGTATAGAAATGAGATCATTGTTGAAGGTAAATAGAATATAGAAGAGATCATTATAGAGATCAATTGAAAGTATATAGAAGAGATCATTATTGAAGGAAGATAAATATAGAAAATCATTATTGAAGGTAAGGTATAAATATCATTGAAGGTATCATTCATTATTGAAGGTAGTATAGAAGAGATCATTATTGAAGGTAATAGAAGGATCATTATTGAAGGAGTAGTATAGAGATCATTATTGAAGGTAAATATAGAAGAGATCATTATTGAAGGTAGTATAGAAAGAGATCATTATTGAAAAATAATATAGAAGAAGATCATTATTGAAAGAAGTAAATATAGAAGAGATCATTATTGAAAATAAATATAGAAGATCATTATTGAAGGTAATATAGAAGAAGATCATTATTGAAGGTAAATATAGAAGAATCATTATTGAAGGTAATATAGAAGATCATTATTGAAGGTAATATAAAGATCATATTGAAAGGTAAATATAAAGAATCATTATTGAAAGTATATATAGAAGAATCATTATTGAAGGTAAATATAAAGATCATTATTGAAGGTAATATAGAAGAGATCATTATTGAAAAGTAAATATAGAAGATCATTATTGAAGAAGGATAAGAAGTATTATTGAAAAGAAAATCATTATTGAGAAGATAGATCATTATTGAAGAGATCAAAAGTAGTATAGAAGATATAAGAGAGATCATTATTGAAGTAGTATAGAAGAGATCATTATTGAAGGTAAATATAGAAGATCATTATTGAAAGGTAAATATAGAAGATCATTATTGAAGGTAGTATAGAAGAGATCATTATTGAAGGTAAATATAGAAGATCATTATTGAAAGGAAATATAAATATAGAAATCATTATTGAAGGTAGTATATAGAAGAGATCATTATTGAAGAGTAAATATAGAAGAGATCATTATTGAAGGTAAATAGAGAAGATCATTATTGAAGGTAAATATATAGAAAGATCATTATTGAAGGAGTAAGTATAGAAGATCATTATTGAAGGTAGTATAGAAAGAGATCATTATTGAAAGGTAGTATAGAAGAGATCATTATTGAAAGGTAAATAGAAGAAGATCATTATTGAAGGAGTAGTATAGAAGAGATCATTATTGAAAGGTAAATATAGAAGATCATTATTGAAGGTAAATATAAAAAGATCATTATTGAAGGTAAATAGAAAGATCATTATTGAAGGTATTATAGAAGAGATCATTATTGAAGGATCATTATTGAAAGAAGATCATTATTGAAGGTAAATATAGAAGATCATTATTGAAGTAAATATAGAAGATAATCATTATTGAAGGTAATATAGAAGAGATCATTATTGAAAGGTAAATATAGAAGATCATTATTGAAGGTAAATATAAGAGATCATTATTGAAGGTAAATATAGAAGATCATTATTGAAGTAGTATAGAAGAGTCATTATTGAAGGTAGTATAGAAAGATCATTATTGAAGAGGTAAATATAGAAGAATCATTATTGAAAGGTAAATATAGAAGATCATTATTGAAGGTAATATAGGAAAGATCGTTATTGAAGAGTAATATATAGAAAAGATCATTATTGAAGGTAAATATAGAAGATCATTGTTGAGAAGGTAATATAGAAAGATCATTATTGAAGGGTAGTATATAGAAAGATCATTATTGAAGGTATTATAGAAGATCATTATTGAAGGTAAATATAGAAGATCATTATTGAAGGTAATATAGAAGGATCATTATTGAAGGTAAATATAGAAAGAATCATTATATGAAAGAAGTAGTATAGAAGGATCATTATTGAAAGGTAAATATAGAAGGATCATTATTGAAGGGTAGTATAAATCGATCATTATTGAAAAAATAGAAGATCATTGTTGAAAGGTAAATATAAGAAGATCATTATTGAAGGTAAGTATAGAAGATCATTATTGAAGGTAGTATAGAAAGGATCATTATCATTGAAGGTAAATATAGAAGAATCATTAGAAGGTATTATATAGAAGATCATTATTGAAAGGTAAATATAGAAGAGATCATTATTGAAGAGTAAATATAAAGTATCATTATTGAAGGATTGTTATAAAGAAAGATCATTATTGAAGGTAGTATAGAAGATCATTATTGAAGGTAAATATAAAAGATCATTATTGAAAAGTATTATAGAAAGAGATCATTATTGAAGGTAGTATAGAAAGATCATTATTGAAAGGTAGTATAGAAGAGATCATTGTTGAAAAGTAAATATAAGAAAGAGATCATTATTGAAAGGTAAATATAGAAGATCATTATTGAAGGTAGTATATAGAATAGAGATCATTATTGAAAATATAGAAAGATCATTATTGAAGGTAAATATAGAAGATCATTATTAAAGAAAATGATAAATATAAAGATTGTTGAAGGTATTATAGATCATTATTGAAAGTAATATATAGAAGATCATTATTGAGAAGGTATTATTGAAGATCATTATTGAAGAGTAGATAGAAGGATCATTATTGAAGGTAATATAGAAAGATCATTATTGAAGGTAGTATAGAAAGATCATTATTGAAGGTAAATATAGAAGATCATTATGGAAGGTATATAGAAAGATCATTATGTTGAAGGTTAGAAGGATCATTATTGAAGGTAAATATAGAAGATCATTATTGAAGAATATTATAGAAGAATCATTATTGAAAGTATATAGAAGAGATCATTGTTGAAGGTAAATATAGAAGAGATCATTATTGAAAGGTAGTATAGAAGATCATTATTGAAGGTATTATAGAAATAATCATTATTGAAGGTAAATATAGATCATTGTTGAGAAGAGATCATTATTGAAAGGTATAAGAGATCATTATTGAAGAAGGTAGTATAGAAGATCATTATTGAAGGAAAAGTATATAGAAGATCATTATTGAAAAATAAATATAGAAAGAGGATCATTATTGAGAAGGTAATATAAAGAATCATTATTGATTATAAAGAAGATCATTATTGAAGGTAATATAGAAGAGATCATTGTTGAAGGTAATATAGAAGATCATTATTGAAAGAGGATCATTGTTGAAAGAAATAGTATAGAGGAGTATTGAAGAGATCATTATAGAAGAGATCATTATTGGAAAATGAAAGAAGAGATCATTATTGAAGGTAAATATAGAAGAGATCATTATTGAAGGTAGTATAGAAAGATCATTATTGAAGGTAATATAGAAGATATCATTATTGAAAGGTAAATATAAAGATCATTATTGAAGGTAAATATAGAGATCATTATTGAAGGTAAATATAAAGAGATCATTATTGAAAGGTAAATATAGAGATCATTATTGAAAGGTAGTATAAATCATTGTTGAAAGGTAAGTATAGAAGATCATTATTGAAGGTCAGTATAGAAGATCATTATTGAAGGTATATAAGAAATCATTGTTGAAGGTAAATATAGAAGATCATTGTTGAAGGTAATATATAGAAGATCATTATTGAAGGTAAATATAAAGAAGATCATTGAAAATAATATAGAAAGATCATTATTGAAAGATCATTAAAGATCATTATTGAAAAATAGTATAGAAGATCATTATTGAAAGGTAATAGAGAGATCATTATTGAAAAGTAAATATAAGTCGTATTGAAAAGATAAAGGATCATTATTGAAAGGTAAATATAAAAGATCATTATTGAAGGTAAATATAGAAGGATCATTGAAAAGGTAAATATAAAGATCATTGTATTGAAAGGTAGTATAGAAAGAATCATTGTTGAAGGTATTATAGAAGAGATCATTATTGAAAGTAGTATAGAGAGAGATCATTGTTGAAGGAGTCATTATAGAAGATGATCATTATTGAAGGTAATATAGAAGTCATTGTTGAAGGTAAATATAGAAAGATCATTATTGAAGGAAGTATATAGAAGATCATTATTGAAAAGGAGTATTATAGAAGATCATTGTTGAAGGGTAAATATAAAGAGATCATTATTGAAAGGTAAATATAAACAAAATCAATATTGAAAGGTAAATATCATCAGAAAATAAATATAAAGATCATTATTGAAAAAGTAAATATAAAGAAGAGATCATTGTTGAAAATATAGAAAGAATCATTATTGAGAAAAATAGATAGAAGAGATCATTGTTGAAGATCATCAGTAAGTATATAGAAGCTCATTGTTGAAGGTAAATATAGAAGATCATTATTGAAGGAGTAAATATAAAGATCATTATTGAAAGGTAGTATAGAAGAGATCATTATTGAAGGTCAATAGTAAATATAAAGGATCATTGTTGAAAATTAAATATAGAAGAAGATCATTATTGAGAAAGTAAATAGAAGAATCATTATTGAAGAGTAAATATAGAAAGGATCATTATTGAAGGTAAAAGGTATTATAGAAATCATTATTGAAGGTAATATATAAATCATTATTGAAGGTAATTATAGATAGAAGGATCATTGTTGAAGGTAGTATATAGATCATTGTTGAGGTAGTATAGAAGATCATTATAGATAGAAGATCATTATAGAAGGTATTGTATAGAATCATTGTTGAAGGTAGTATAGAAAGATCATTATTGAAGGTAATTATATAGAAGAGATCATTATTGAAGGTAAATATAGAAGAGATCATTATTGAAAGGTAGTATAGAAGATCAGGAAAGGTAGTATAGAATAATTATGAATCATTATTGAAGGTACTATGTATAGAAAGATCATTGTTGAAAGTAGTATAGAAGAGATCATTGTTGAAGGTAAATATAAAGAAGAGATCATTGTTGAAGGTATTATAGAAATCATCATTATTGAAGGTAAATATAGAAGATCATTATTGAAAGTAGTATAGAAAAGAGATCATTATTGAGAAAGTAATATAAAAGAAGGATCATTGGATTGTTGAAATATAAATAGATCATTATTGAAGGTAAATATAGAAGAGATCATTATTGAAGGTAGTATAGAAGGATCATTGTTGAGGAAGGTAGTATAGAAGGATCATTGTTGAAGGTATATAGAAGATCATTGTTGAAGGTAGTATAGAAAGGATCATTGTTGAGAAGGTAGTATAGAAGATCATTGTTGAAAGGTAGTATAGAAGATCATTGTTGAAGAGTAGTATATTATAGAGTATAGAAGATCATTATTGAAGGTAGTATAGAGAAGAGATCATTATTGAAGGTCAATATAGAAGGATCATTATTGAAGAGTAATCATAAAAGATCATTATTGAAGGTATTATAGAAGAGATCATTATGGAAAGTGATCATTATAGAAGAATAGATCATTATTGAAGAAGTAAATAGAAAGATCATTATTGAAAGTAGTATAGATCGATAAGATCATTATTGAAGGTAGTATAGAAGGATCATTATTGAAAAGTGTATAGTATAGAAGATCATTATTGAAAGGTAAATATAGAAGAGATCATTATTGAAGAGGGTAAATATAGAAGAGATCATTATTGAAAGGAGATCAGTAAATATAAGATCATTATTGAAGGTAAATATAGAAGAATCATCATATTGAAGGTAAATATAGAAGATCATTGTTGAAGAGATAGTAAATATAGAAAGATCATTATTGAGAAGATCATTATTGAAGAAGATCATTATTGAAAAAATATAGAAGGATCATTATTGAAAGGTAAATATAGTAGTATAGAAGATCATTCAATTGAGAAGGTAAATATAGAAGAGGATCATTGTTGAAGGAAGTATATTGAAAGGTAAATAAGGATCATTATTGAAAAAATTATAGAAGAGATCATTGTTGAAAGGTAGTATAGAAGAGATCATTATTGAAGGTAATATATCATTGTTGAAAGGTAAATATAGAAGATCATTATTGAGAAGGTAGTATAGAAAGATCATTGTTGAGAGATCATTGTAAACATATAGAAGAAAGATCATTGTTGAAAGGTATTATAGAAGGATCATTGTTGAAGGTAGTATAGAAGAGATCATTATTATGAAGGTTGAGTAGTATAGAAGAGGATCATTGTTGAAGAGGGTAGTAAGAGAGGATCATTGTTGAGAGGTAGTATAGAAGGATCATTGTTGAAGGGTAGTATAGAAGATCATTATTGTATGAAGGTAAATATAGAAGAATCATTAATTATGGAAGTAGTATAGAAGAGGATCATTATGGAAAATGTAGTATAGAAGAGATCATTGTTGAAGGTAGTATAGAAAGATCATTATTGAAGGTATTATAGAGATCATTATTGAAGGTAGTATAGAATCATTATTGAAGGTAGTATAGTTCTCATTATAGAAGGTAAATATAGAAGATCATTGTTGAAGGTAGAAGATCAATCATTGAGTAGATTATGGATCATTGTTGAAGTAGTATAGAAGGATCATTATTGAAGGTAATGTATAAGAGATCATTATTGAAGGTAAATATAGAAGGATCATTGTTGAAAGGTAGTATAGAATCATCATTGTTGAGAGGTAGTATAGAAGAGATCATTGTTGAAGGTAGTATAGAGGATCATTATTGAAGGTAGTATAGAAGAGATCATTATTGAAGGTAATATAGAAGATCATTGTTGAAAGGTAGTATAGAAGATCATTGTTGAAGGGTAGTATAGAAATCATTATTGAAGGTATATCATTATTGAAGGTAAATATAGAAGATCATTGTTGAAAGGTAAAATCTATAGAAGATCATTGTTGAAGGTAGTATAGAAGATCATTGTTGAAGGGTAGTATAGAAGAATGAGATCATTATTGAAGGTAATTATATAGAAGATCATATAGTATTGAAGGTAAATAGAAAGAGATCATTGTTGAAGGTAGTATAGAGAGATCATTGTTGAAGGTAGTATAGAGTATAGGATCATTGTTGAAGGTAGTATAGAAGTCATTGTTGAAGGTATTATAGAAGAGATCATTGATTGAAAGAAGTAATATTAAAGAGATATAGAAGAGATCATTAGAAAAGTAGATCATTGTTGAAGGTAGTATAGAAGATCATTGTTGAAGGTAGTATAGAGATCATTATTGAAGGTAGTATAGAAGGATCATTGAAGGGTAGTATAAAGAGATCATTATTGAAAGGTAGTATAAAGGTATTATAGAAGATCATTATTGATGAAGGTAGTATAGAAGATCATTATTGAAAGGTAATATAGAAGAGATCATTATTATAGAAGAGGTATTGTTGTATAGTATAGAGGATCATTGTTGAAGGTAGTATAGAAGAAGGATCATTATTGAAAGGTAGTATAGAAAGAGATCATTATTGAAGGTAAATAGAAGGATCATTATTGAAGGTAATATAGAAAGATCATTGTTGAAGGTAGTATAGAAGAGATCATTGTTGAAGGATCGTAGTATAGAGAGGATCATTATTGAAGAGGTAGTATAGAGAGGATCATTGTTGAGAGGAGTAGTATAGAGAGATCATTGTTGAGAGGTAGTATAGAAAAGGATCATCATTGTTGAGAAGGTAATATAGAGTCATAGAAGAGATCATTGTTGAGAAGGAGTAGTATAGAAAAGATCATTATTGAAGGTAGTATAGAGAGGATCATTGTTGAAGATAGAGATCATTGTTGAAAGGTAGTATAGAGATCATTGTTGAGAGGGTAGTATAGAAGAGATCATTGTTGAGAGGTAGTATAGAGGATCATTGTTGAGAAGGTAGTATAGAAGAAGGTAGTATAGAGAGGATCATTGTTGAGAAGGTAGTATAGAAGGATCATTGTTATGGAAGGATCATTATAGAAGAGGATCATTGTTGAAGAAGTATAGAAGAGATCATTATTGAAGGTAGTATATAGAAGAGATCATTATTGAGGTAAGGTATTATAGAATAGAAGGATCATTATTGAGAGGTAGTATAGATCAGATCATTGTTGGAAGGGTAGTATAGAAGAGGATCATTGTTGAGAGGGTAATATAGAGAGATCATTGTTGAGAGGGTATTATAGAAGAGGATCATTGTTGAGAAGGTAGTATAGAAAGAGATCATTGTTGAAGGGTATAGAAATATATGAAGAGGATCATTATTGAGAAGGTAGTATAGAAGAAGATCATTATTGAGAAGGTAGTATAGAAGGATCATTGTTGAGAGGGTAGTATAGAAGAGATCATTGTTGAAAGGTATTATAGAAGAAGATCATTGTTGAAGGTAGTATAGAAGGATCATTGTTGAAGGTATTATAGAAGAGATCATTATTGAAGGTAGTATAGTCATTATGGATAGAAGGATCATTATTGAAGGTATTATAGAAGGATCATTGTTGAAGAGTAAGTATAGAAGATCATTGTTGAAGATCATTATTGAAAGTAGTATAGAAGGATCATTGTTGAGAGGTAGTATAGAAGAGATCATTATTGAAGGTAGTATAGAAGGATCATTATGAAGGTAAATATATAGAAGAGATCATTATTGAAAGGTAAGTATAGAAGATCATTGTTGAAGGTAGTATAGAGAGATCATTATTGAAGGTAGTATAGAAGAGGATCATTGTTGAAGGTAGTATAGAAGGATCATTATTGAAGATCAGTATAGAAGAGATCATTGTTGAGAGGGTAGTAAGAAGCTCATTATGGAAGGAGTATAGAAGAGATCATTGTTGAAGGTAGTATAGAGAGACATCATTGATAAAGTATAGAAGATCACGTGAGAAGGTATTATAGTTCATTATTGAAAGGTAGTATAGAAGAGATCATTATGGAGAGGTAGTATAGAAAAGATCATTATGGAAGGTAGTATAGAAGATGATCATTATTGAAAGTAGTATAGAGATCATTATTGAAAATGGTAGTATAGAAGAGATCATTGTTGAAGGTATAGAGAGATCATTGTTGAAGGATAGTATAGATCATTATTGAAAGTAGTATAGAAAGATCATTATTGAAGGTAGTAAATATAGAAGAGATCGTAGAAAGATCATTATTGAAGGGTAGTATAAGAGTAAGATCATTATTGAAGGTAATATAGAAGAGGATCATTATTGAAAGGTATTATATAGAAGAGATCATTGTTGAAGGTAGTATAGAAGAGGATCATTATTGAAGGTAATATAGAAAGGATCATTATTGAAGGTAGTATAGAAGAGATCATTATTGAGAAGGTAGTATAGAAAGGATCATTGTTGAGATAGGGTAGTATAGAAGGATCATTATTGAAGGTAGTATAGAAGGGATCATTATTGAAGGTAGTATAGAGGATCATTGTTGAGAGGTAGTATAGAGACTCATTATTGAGGGTAGTATAGAAGAGGATCATTATTGAAAGGTAGTATAGAAGAAGGATCATTGTTGAAGGAGTAGTATAGAGATCATTGTTGAGAAGGTAGTATAGAAAGGATCATTATTGAGAAGGTAGTATAGAAGATCATTGTTGAAGGTAGTATAGAGATCATTGTTGAAGGTAGTATAGAAGATCATTATTGAAGGGTAATATAGAAAGAAGGTAGTAATCATTGTTGAGAAGGTAATATAGAAGAGATCATTATGAGAAGGTAGTATAGAAGAGGATCATTGTTGAAAGGTAAATAGTATAGAAGGATCATTGTTGAAGGTAGTATATAGAAGGATCATTGTTGAAGGTAGTATAGAAGAGATCATTGTTGAAGGTAATATAGAAGAGATCATTGTTGAAGGTAGTATAGAAGAGATCATTATTGAAGGTAGTATATAGAGATCATTATTGAAAGGTAGTATAGAGAGGATCATTGTTGAAAGGTAGTATAGAAGTTCATTGTTGAAAGATGAAGGATCATTATATAGTATAGAAGATCATTGTTGAGAAGGTAGTATAGAAGATCATTATTGAAGGTAGTATAGAAGATCATTATTGAAGGTAGTATAGAAGATCATTATTGAAGGTATTCATTATTGAAGGTAGTATAGAAGAGATCATTATTGAAGGTAGTATAGAAAGATCATTATTGAAGGTAGTATAGAAGTCATTGTATAGAAGAGATCATTATTGAAGGTAGTATAGAAGATCATTATTGAAGGTAGTATAGAAGAGATCATTATTGAGAAGGTAGTATAGAAAGAGATCAATATCATTATGGAGAGATCATTGTTGAGGAGGTAGTATAGAAGGATCATTGTTGAAGGTAGTATAGAAGATCATTATTGAAGGATCATTATTGAGAAGAGTCATTATTGGAGAAGGTAATTATATAGAGATCATTGTTGAGAAGGTAGTATAGAAAGAGATCATTGTTGAAGGGTAGTATAGAAGAGATCATTGTTGAAAGGTAGTATAGAAAGAAAGAGATCATTATTGAAAAGTAAGGTATCAATATCGAAAGTAATTATAGAGATCATTGTTGAAGGTATATAGAAGAGATCATTATTGAAGGTAGTATAGAAGATCATTGTTGAAGGGTAATATAGAAGAGGATCATTGTTGAAGGTAGTATATAGATAGATCATTATTGAAGGTAAGTATAGAAGGATCATTATTGAAGAAGGTAGTATATTGAAGAGTATGAAGATCATTATTGAAGAGTAAATATAGAGAGATCATTGTTGAAGGTAGTATAGAAGAGATCATTATTGAAGGTAGTATAGAAGGATCATTGTTGAAGGGTAGTAGGTCATTGTTGAGAGGAGTAGTATAGAAGGATCATTATTGAGTATAGAGGTAGTATAGAAGATCATTATTGAAGGTAGTATAGAAGAGGATCATTGTTGAAGGTAGTATAGAAGAGATCATTATTGAGAGGTAGTATAGAAGAGATCATTATTGAAGGTAGTAAGAAGATCATTATAGAAGAAGGATCATTATTGAGAAGGTAGTATAGAAGGATCATTGTTGAAGGAAGTAGTATAGAGATCATTGTTGAGAAGGTAGTATAGAAGAGATCATTATGGAAGGTAGTATAGAGATCATTATGGAAGGTAGTATAGAGGATCATTATTGAAGGTAGTATAGAAGGATCATTGTTGAAGAGTAGTATAGAAGATCATTGTTGAAAGGTAGTATAGAATCAGAAGGTAAATATAGAGATCATTGAAGGTAGTATAGAGAAGAGATCATTATTGAGAAGAGATAGAAGAGATCATTGTTGAAGGTAGTATAGAAGAGATCATTATTGAAGGTAAGTATAGAAGAGATCATTATTGAAGGTATTAGAAGAGATCATTATTGAGAAAGTAAGAAATAGGATCATTGAAGGTGAAAAGTAGTATATAGAATCTCATTATTGAAAGGTAGTATAGAAGATGAGAGATCATTATTGAAGGGTAGTATAGAAGAGGTTCATTATTCGAGAAGGTATTATAGAAAGAAATATAGATCATTATTGAAGGTAAATATAAATATAGAGAAGGATCATTTAAGGAAGTATTGTATAGAAGGATCATTATGGAAGGTCAGTATAGAAGAGGATCATTGAGAAGGTCATTATTGATAGAAGAGATCATTATAGAGAAGGTCATTGTTGAGAAGGTAGTATAGAAGGATCATTGTTGAGAAATAGTATAGAAGGATCATTGTTGAAAGGTAAATAGAGAAGAGATCATTAGAATAATTATGGAAGTAGTGAGAAGATCGTATAAGTATAGAATCATTGTTGAAGAGGTCATTAGAGATCGTATGGAAGGTAAATATAGAATCAGATCGTATTATTGAAGGTAAGTATAGAAGATCGATAATATAGAAAGATTGATCGTGAAGGTAGTATAGAAGATCATTATTGAAAGATCAGTATAGAAGAGATCATTATTGAAAGGTAGTATAAAGATAATCATTATTGTAAAGGATAAAGGAAGTATAAAGAGATCATTATTGAAGGTAAAGTATAGAAAATCATTGAAGGATCTATAGAATCATTATTGAAGATAGTATAGAAAGATCATTATTGAAATGTTGAGGTAAAAGAGATCATTAGAAGGTAAATATAGAAGATCATTGTTGAAAAATAGTATAGAGATCATTATTGAAGGTAGTATAGAAGATCATTGTTGAAGATATATATGAAAGGATCATTATTGAGAAGGTAAATTATTGAAGGTAGATCAGATCATTGTATGAAGGTAGTATAGAGATCATTATTGAAGGTAAGTATAGAAGATCATTATGAAGATCATTATGTTCAAAGGTAGTATAGAAAGAGATCATTATTATCGTAAGAAGGTAGTATAGAAATATCATTATTGAAGGTAGTATAGAAAGATCATTATTGAAGGTAAATATAGAAGAGATCATTATTGAAAGGTAGTATAGAAGGATCATTATTGAAGGTAAATATAGAAGAGATCATTATATATAGAAGAATTGATAGAAAGAGTAAATTATAGAAGAGATCATTATTGAAGGTAAATATAGAAAGATCATTATTGAAAGGTAATATAGAAGAGATCATCATTGAAGGAAGTAAATATAGAAGGATCATTATTGAAGGTAGTATAGAAGAGATCATTATTGAAGGTAAGTAGTTATAGAAGAGATCATTATTGAAAAATATAGAAGTATAAGAGTAGATAGAGATCATTATTGAAGGGTAGTATAGAAGATCATTATTGAAAGTGTTAGTCGTATTGAAGAGTAGATAGAAGATCATTATTGAGAAGGTAAAGAAGATCAATGGAAGAGGAGATCAGTATAGAAGAAATCATTATAGAAAGGTATATAGAAGGATCGTATAAGAAGGTAAATATAGAAGATCATTGAGAAGAAGGTATTATAGAAGAGATCATTATTGAAGGTAGTATAGAAGGATCATATGGAAGAGGTAATCGTATAGAGATCATTATTGAAGAAGAGATCATTATGGAAAGGTAAATATAGAAGATCATTAATATAGAAGAGATCGTAAATATAAATCATTGAAGTAAATTAAGAGATCAATATAAATATAGAAGGATCATTATTGAAGGTAGTATAGAAGATCATTATTGAAGGTAGTATAGAGAGAAGGATCATTGTGGAAGGTAGTATAGAAGATCATTGTTGAGAGGATCATTATGGAAGATCATTATTGAAAGGTAGTATAGAAGAGATCATTATTGAAGTATTATAGAGATCATTATGGAAAATAGTATAGAAGAATCATAAGGTAAATATAGAGATCATTATTGAAGGTAAGTATAGAAGATCATTGAGAAAGGTATTATAGAAAGATCATTGTTGAAGGATAGTATAGAATAGATCATTATTGAAGGATCATTGTTGAAGGTATATTGAGAATCATTATAGTATAGAAAGGTAAGTATAGAAAATCATCATGGAAAGTATTAGAAAGATCGTGTAAAGTATAAAAGAAAATTATTAAGAATAGAAGAGATCATTGAAAGAATAGAGATAATCGTATTGAAAGTATCATAGACTATCATTATTGAAGAGAAGATAATATAGAAAGATCATTATTGAAGGAATTATAAAGGTAAAATAGAAGATCATTATTGAAGAAATATAGTAAATATAAGAAGGATCATTATTGAAGGTAGTATAGAAATAATTGAGATCATTGTTGAAGGGTAGTATAGAAGGATCATTGTTGAAGATAGTATAGTATAGAAGGATCATCGTATGGAAGAAGAAGTAGTATAGAAGAAGATCATTATGGAAAGGTAGTATAGAAGAGATCATTATGGAAGGTAGTATAGAAGATCATTGAAGGATCATTTGTTGAAGGTAAATCGAGAGAAGAAGAGATAATTATAGAAGAGATCACTATAGAGAAGAGATCAACAGTAAGAGATCATTGTTGATAGTATAGAAGGTAAATATAGAAGATAGAGATCGTATTGAAGTAAATATAGAAGATAATCATTATTGAAGGTAAAAGTATAGAAGTCATTAGAAGAAAGTATATCATTATTGAAGGTAGTATAGAAGAGAAGATCATATTGAAAGGTAGTATAGAAGAAGATCATTATTGAAGGTAGTATAGAAGAGATCATTATGAAGAGAGATCATTGTTGAAGTATAGAAGATCATTATTGAAGGTAAGTATAGAAGATCATTGAAGAAAAGTCGTATAGAAAAATCATTATTGAAAAGGTAAATAAAGAATCATTATTGAAGAAGTAATATAGTAAAAGATCATTATTGAGAAGATATTATAGTATCATTGAGAGTAAATATACTCATTATTGAAGAATAGAAGATCATTATAGAGTAAAAGGATCATTATAAAGAAATAGAGATCATTATAGAAAGGTTCATTGTTGAGAAGTATAGTAAGTCATAAAGATAATAGGAATCATATAAAAGTAATATAGAATCGTAGAAAAGAGATCATTATTGAAGAGTAATAGAAAGATCATCGTTAAGAGGTAAAGTAAATATAAGAAAATCATTATTGAAAAAAATATCATTGTTGAAGAATTAGATGATCATTATTGAGAAATATAGAAAAGATCATTATTGAAGGATAATTAAAAGAAGATCGTATTGAAGAAAGAGATCATTATTGAAGGAAGTAAATATAGAAGAGATCGGTGTATTGAAGGTAAGTATAGAAGAAGATCATTATTGAAGGTAAATATAGAAGAGATCATTGTTGAAAGGTAGTATAGAAGGATCATTATGGAGAAGGTAGTATAGAACAGAAGAGATCGTATATGGAAAGTAGTATAGAAAGATCATTATTGAAAGGAATCATTATTGAAGGTAATATAGAGAGATCATTATTGAAGGAGTAGTATAGAAGATCATATAAAGGTAATGTAAGTAAGAGATCATTATTGAAATAAATATAGAATCATTATTGAAGAATAGAATCATTAAAAGGTAATAGAAGAGATCAGAAGATAGAGATCATTATTGAAGGTAAATATAAAGATCAAGATCATCGTTATTGAGAAAGTAATATAAGAAATAATCATCGATAGAAGGTAATAAATATAAAGAAAGAAGAGATCATTATGAATATATAGAAAGATCATTGTATAGAAAGGATCATTATTGAGAAGGTAAATATCATTATGAAAGATCATTATGGAGAAGAAAGATCATTATGGAAGGTAGAACAGAGATCATTATTATGGAAAGTAAATATAAAGAAATCGATAAAGTATAGAGATCATTATTGAAGGAGTAGTATAGAAGGATCGTGATTGAAGGAGTAGTATAGAAGGATAATTATTGAAGAAGAGATCATTATTGAAGGGTAGTATAGAAGAGATCATTGTTGAGAAGGTAGTATAGAAAGATATCATTATGGAAGGTAGTATAGAAGGGATCATGATGAAAGGTAGTATAGAAACATCATTATGAAGGTAGTATAGAAAGATCATTATTGAAGGTAGTATAGAAGAGATCATTATTGAAGGTAGTAAAAGGATCATTATTGAAAGGTATTATAGAAGAGATCATTATGGAAGAAGGTATAGAAAGATCGTCATTGTTGAAGAAGGTAGTATAAGAGATCATTATTGAAGGTAATATAGAAGAAGGATCATTATTGAAGGTAGATAGAGATCATTATTGGAAGTAGTATAGAAGAAGGAGATCGATTAAAAGGTAATAAATTCATTGTTGAGGTAGTATAGAGATCATTGTTGAAAGTAGTATAGAAAGTCATTATGGAAAGTAATATAGAAGTATCATATGGAAAAGAAGAAAGATCATTATTGAAGGTAAATATAGAAGATCATTATTATCAAGTATAGAAAGATCGTATAAGAGATCATTATTAGAAGGTAGTATAGAAAGAAGAGATCATTATTGAAAGTAAATATAGAAAGGATCATTATATAAGAAGGTACTATATAGAAGGGATCATTATTGAAGGTAGTATAGAAGATCATTATGAAGAGGTATTATAAAGCTCGGATCATTGAGAATAGAGATCATTATTGAAGGAGTAGTATAGAAGGGGATCATTATTGAAGGAGTATTATAGAAAAGATCATTATTGAAGGTAAGTATAGAAGAATCTTTATGGAAGGTATTATAGAAAGAGATCATTATGGAAGGTAGTATAGAAGATCATTGATCATTCTGGAAGGAAGAAGTAGTATAGAGATCATTGAAGAAGGTAAATAGAAGATCATTATTGAGGAAGGTAGTATAGAGAAATTGTTGAAGGAGTAGTATAGAAGAGATCATTATTGAAGGTAGTATAGAAATCATTATAGAATAGAGATCATTATGAAGGTAAGTATACCATTATGGAAGGTAGTATAGAAGAGATCGTGAAGGTAATATAGAAGGATCATTATGGAAGGTAAAATGGATAATTATAGAGAAGAGATCGTATAGAAAGGTATACAGAATAGGGATCATTATTAGAAGGTAAATATAGAAGAGATCATTGTTGATAGTATAGAAAATGTTGAGAGTAGAGATCATTGTAGGAGGTAGTATAGAAATCATAGAAAGGATCATTATGGAAGGTAGAAAGAAGAGATCGTATAGAGATCTCATTATTGAAGGTAGTATAGAGAAGAGATCATAATCGAGGTAGTATAGAAGAGATCATTAAGGAAATATAGAAGGATCATTATTGAAAGATGAAAATATAGAAAAATCATTATTGAAAGGTAAATATAAAAGAGATCGTAAGGAAGTATTAGAAAGATAAATATATAGAGAAGATCATTAAGGAAGTAAATATAGAAGAGATCATTATTGAAAGGAGTAAATATAAAGAGATCATTGTTGAAAGGAGTAGTAGAGAGATCTCATTATTGAAGGTAAGAGAAGGATCATTATTGAAGAGGTAGCTATAGAAGAGATTCATTGTTGATAGTATAGAAAGAGATCATTATTGAAAGTAGTATAGAGAGAATCATTATGGAAAGGAGTAGTATAGAGAGAAGATCATTGTTAGGAGGGTAGTATAGAGAGGATCATTGTTGAGAATATTATAGAGAGAAGATCATTATTGAGAAAGTAGTATAGAAGAAGAGATCATGGAGAGGAAGTATAGAAGAGATCATTATGGAAGGAGTAGTATAGAAAGATCATTGTTGAAGGTAGTATAGAAAGATCACTATAGCTATAGAACAGGATCATTATGGTAGTATAGAGAGAGGATCATTGTTGAGAGGGAAGTATAGAGAAGGAGATCATTGTATATAGAAGGATCATTGTTGAGAGGGTAGTATAGAA